>NC_089788.1:76595219-76625219 GCF_040412425.1 Macrobrachium rosenbergii | reverse complement strand
ACTCAGTGACTGTACAGATAATAGCCTTTTATAAAAACACAATTTCTTCAGCAGAACTTCAGCGAATCGTGAACTTCCATCGTCATTTTGTGTATTCGACAAGTTGGTGATACAATTCGCCTGTATTCGACAGTTTGGAGATAAACCTCTCTTTGCATTCGACAGGTTGGTGGAACAATATTTACACGGGGATTAGTCTGGTGAATACAAGTCTTATTCCGCTCTCTCTCTCTCTCTCTCTCTCTCTCTCTCTTGTCTCTCTCTCTTTTTTGTAGAAATCGCTTTAGATCAAAAACAAGAAGAAGAAGAAGAAGAGAGAGAGAGAGAGAGAGAGAGAGAGAGAGAGAGAGATAATCAATCAGGGATGATTTGTGTAGCCAAAATCCTAACATAATTGCATTAAGGGAAAACCATGTTTCAGATTATCATAATCTCTCTCTCTCTCTCTCTCTCTCTCTCTCTCTCTCTCTCTCTCTCTCTCTCTCTCTCTCTCAATTCCCTTCCATTTCATAACAAAATGACAAAATGAATAATATTATATATATAAACAATAGCCTACGTTAATCGCCCAATCCATTCATCCAGACATACATTAATCCCTTTATTCATAAATCCCTTTACCTATGGTGGATTTATTTATGCGAATATTTATCTAATAATATTTATTTAATATTTAGCAAAATATAATTATTTTTATTTTTATCTTTTTACCATATATAGAGTTTTACAATAATTTATGTCTGTAAATAGAATTATTTTGATCATACTTGACATTTATAGTTATATTTTGATTATAATTTCTGCTATAAAATCATATTTTTATTATAGTTTCTTTCTGTAAATATAATTTTTTTTATTCTGATTATATTTGCCATATATAGAATTATATTTTGATTATAATTTCTGTCTGTAAATATAATTGTTTTGATTTTGATTATGTTTGCCATATTTAAAATTTAGTTTGATTATAATTTCTGACTGCAAATAGAATTATTTTGACTGTAATTTTATTGATCAGATACAGAGTTTTAGTTTGATTGTAATTTCTGTCTGCAAACAGAATGATTTTGATTGTATTTCTATTTGCCTTTTACAGAGTTTTATTTTCATTATCATTTCTGTCTACAGATTATCATTACAAAAAAATAAACTATTGATTATAGAGGCTTTTAACAAATACATAAACTAAGGTAATATTGTTGCAAATTCCACTGGCATTTGCTCTGCCAAAGAAACAATTTTATCTTTATAGAACAAGCCAATAGTGAAATCCTATTTTATTGTTTTATTGAAACAATTTTCTTCAATATACTTTTAATTATGGAAAATATCTTTGAATAGGGCGCGGGAGAACTCTAGGTATACATTCCCCAAACTTAATATTTATTGGTTTGAAAATCTGTTGGATGTTGAGAATACAAATATTGATATTAATATTATGACATTATAGATACTGTGTACAATATTTATTGATTTGGGAATTTTCTAGATTTAGACAATAATTCAACGGCTCGATGATGAATTATTGTAAGTATGTTGTTCCATTTTTATAGCACAGGCATTTTTTTTTTTTACATTTTTTATGCACTTGCTATTATTAGAACTAGCAGGTAAAGAGTTTTTTTCAGCTATTAAGTAAAACTACATAGAGTTCCCTATCTGAATATGGCGTCCTATAAAACGATGCCTCAGGTATCACAAATTTTGAATTACATCCCAAATCACTTCCCCGACAACAAAAACCATGACACATTATTAACAACAACGAGTTCCTTCTGAATTATCAGTCAATGGATGGTTGTATTATGAAGCATAACTCAAAAGAATATAGAATAGTGTTACTGCTATCTACTTCATGACGCCAGAAAACATAAACGCTCACTCACTCATTAAATAATAAGTGCATGAATGAATGAGTTCGAATCCCAACAGAAAACGGGAATGTTTCTCAATTCGTTTCCCCTCTTCGGATTCAAGGCTTTCAGTTGAAAGAGTATCTAAGCTGAGAAGAATGGTTATCAAAATTTGGGAATATAATTTATCAAGCTGAGCCTCTTTAACCTTTCTAAATATTACATCTAATCCATGTTTATCATTTCGTTCATATCTGTATTTTGCAATAAGTTTTAATTTGTTTTGTAGTTTCTATTTCAAAGCCAAGCAAATTTATTGAAGGCTTTAGCTAAACTTAGATGCGCAAGGGACGTACAAACGCAAAAACTTGCAAGAAACATAAAAAAACATAAAAACACATTTGCTCAACAGGTATAAAAATCAAGCGATTGCAATAACATAACAGAAGAGGTGCAGGCAATATCACAGGAACACATAAAAAGAGAGGAAGAATGAAAAAGGGGAATGACGGAATTGGAGAGAGAGAGAGAGAGAGAGAGAGAGAGAGAGAGAGAGAGAGAGAGAGAGAGAGAGAGAGGTTGAGAGCATAGACTCAAATAAAAAAGAATAAAAAGAGGAAAGGGAAGCGAAAAAGAAATAGGAAATAACAAGAGAATGCTAAACCCACTCAGTCCAGGAGGCCCGTCACCTCTGGTGAAGGCAGAAGGATGTTTGGAAAATGAACAAAAACACAGATTGATATCTTGTGTCAAAATGGCAAGAGTTACGTTTTTATGCTGGCGAAATAGATTTCATCTACATATAGAAGCGTTTGTTAGGGGAGAGAGAGAGAGAGAGAGAGAGAGAGAGAGAGAGAGAGAGAGAGAGAGAGAGAGAGAGAGAGAGAGGGAAAGTTTGTCCTAAGAATTGTATGAAACGTAGAACAAAGTTTATTAGTATTTTTTTATAGCATTCGTAATTGAAGTTCGTATTAAAATGACTGATAGTACTCAAGTTTAATACATATATATATATATATATATATATATATATATATATATATATATATATATATATATATATATATATATATATATATATATATATATATATTTCAACATAAAATCCCACTCATTAAATTATCAGCCAGAAACCACTAAACTAGAGACTGCCTATTTACCACCAACTCACGTAACATAACTTTCCATTCAGTCCCTTAATTAGTAAATAAGCACCCAGCTTCGCCACAGTGAAAGGAAATCGATAAGTCAACACTGAATGGAATTCCCAGGAACCTCAATTCTCACCCAAACATTCCCAAAGGTCCCACTTGTAATCGAGGTCGCCTCTCCTGATTTCCCCGTGGCTTCGTCTTCTCTGGTTGACGCGGAATTATTCACACTTATGTTAATTTCCTCTCTGGGAGAGAAATTCCCTTTCAATGGATGTTTTCTTGAAGGTTTTATTTCGTTAAGGGTTCAGGTACTCGTCTGTAGGTGTCGCGATGGAACTAGAGTGGTGATCCAATATGTTTAATTTGTTTTTATTTACAATTGTTCCCGTTACTCAAATTGTCCTTAGGCGGTTGTATGAACAATGTATACACATGCACATATATACATGCATACATACATACATGTATATATACATATATATATATATATATATATATATATATATATATATATATATATATATATATATATATATATATATATATATATATATATATATATATATATAAGTAATATATACAATCATATATATAATATATATATATATATTCTATATACTAATCAACACACAATCACCCAGGCCTTTCAAATAAATTCCAGACTCACATCAAGATCAGAACCAGGCCTTGCAAATGAAAAAGACCAGACCCTGACAACCAGGCCACACAAGTCATAAATATAAGTATAACCTGAGTATACTGTATTTATATATATATATATATATATATATATATATATATATATATATATATATATATATATATATATATATAATATATAAATTTATGAAAAACTTGCATTATGCAATTTTAAAAGGCTAAAAAAGAAAGAGTTAAGTTTTCTTTTAATAAAAACAACTTGATAATAATTGTTCATAGAAATATATATACAAACTAACTAGTACTAAGTTTCGTAACTTAAAGACAGAAAATCCATTATACAAGTTCAGTAATCTTCAGACAAATATAAATAATGACTCTTAAATAGGACATCCAAACGCTACTCTGTGCAACTGTAATTGCATTTTGTAAACAAACAGGAACCTTACCTTGGTCGCCTTGAGAGTAAGGAACGACAGGTCTTAAGGAACAGGAGCTCGCTACTTGGATGATACGTAACACCAGCGGATCCGTTCGTCCTTTTCAGAACAAGGAACTGACGGATAAAGGAATGAAACGGGAATTGTTATTACTCCGCGTGGAAAGAATGAACGCAGAAAGATGGCTTTTGTTCCGAGTCCTCCTATGGGTTTCTTTCTTTCTTCCTTCTTCTTCTTCTTCTTCTTCTTCTTCTTCTTCTTCTTCTTTCCTTCTTCTTCTTCTTTTTGTTGTTGTTGTTGTTCTTCTTCTTCTTCTTCTTCTTCTGTCTCTCTTTCTTCTTCTTCTTCTTCTTCTTCTTCTTCTTTTTCTTCTTCTTCTTCTTCTGTTTGCTTCTTCTTCTTCTTCTTCTCTCATACTTGTTTTTCTTCTTCTTCTTCTTCTTCTTCTTCTTCTTCCCTCTTTCTTCTTTCTTCTTCTTCTTCTTCTTCTTCTTCTTTTCTCCTCCTCCTCCTCCTCCTCCTCCATCTTCTTCCTGGAAGTTTACTCTCTTTCTTGTGAAGAAATTTTCTTCAACAGAATTTCTTCTTCTTCTTCACAATTCTTAAATTCTTCTTCTTTATTCTTCTTCGTCGATCATTTTCTTCTTCTTCTTCTTTTTCTTCGTCATTTTCTTCTTGTTCTTCTTCTTCTTCTCGATTTTTCTAATGAATATTTCTCGATCATAATTGAAAAAAACCTGGTTGCTGCATAAGATTTTTTTTTTGTTAACGTCACGTGGAATAATCCCATAACGCAAGTTAAAAATGCGCCGAAGTGTCTTCGGCGTAATCGAGTTTTCAGTACAGCGTCAGCGAATAATCAAGGCCACCGGAAATTGATCTATCCTTCGGTGGTCTCGGTATAATGCTGGATAAGCCGCGGCCCATGAAACTGTCAGCCAGCTGTGGTGGCCTGCGTTGTTGCGTTACCAGAAGCACGATCATGGCTAACTTTAACCTTAAATAAAATAAAAACTACTGAGGCTAGAGGGCTGCAATTTGGTATGTTTGATGATTGGATGGTGGATGATCAACATACCCATTTGCAGCCCTCTAGCCTCAGTAACTTCTAAGATCTGAGGGCGGGCAGAAAAAGTGCTGACAGAGCAATTTGCGGCCGGACAGACAAAGCCGAAACAACCGTTTTCTTTTACAGAAAACTAAAACCAAATTCTGGCATTCGACATCACTTACGTCAGTAGGGCAGTAATGAGTTTTTATTCCCCCCGCCCCCACAAAACACACTCCCTGGCTCATAATGGTTATGAACGATGATTTACAAAAAAATGAATAAAGATTGGTCTTCCCACTGTCAGCCATATTGGAGGTCGATGTCATATGCAATAACGGTCTTCATATTCGCGTTTCTAAATGATCTGCAATGATTATGATGATGATTTTGATGGTGATAATGATATGATGATGATGATTCTGTTTCGTATTGGATGCAATTGCTTTTCCTCGATGTCTGTCAGTATTGCTTTCTGAGAGCATGTTTGGTTGATAGACATGAAATTATGTTTAGCAAAGTGGCCCTTTTGGGAAACAAGAATTGACGAAATTCAACAAATTATGGTAATTTTTTTCCTAAATAGTGAAAATATATAATTAATTTTTTCCTATATATATATATTAATATATATATATATATATACATATATATATATATATATATATATATATATATATATATATATATATATATATGATTATATATATATAACTCTTCTATATATATATATATATATATATATATATATATATAATTAGTAATAAAAAAAATAAAAAAATTGAGTATACTTACTGTTATTTTTTGACAATTATTTCAATCATATTCTTAATTCTATTTCCTAAATTGATTTCTGTTCTGTCTTTCTGTTTAACCTTGAAGAATATTCTGTTAAAATTAGTCTGTCCACACAGCCAGTTGTATAATAAAACGTCAAGACATTAAGTCCCATCCATTAGAACTTCACGTACCTGTCTATAGCTCAGACGAAGGTACACTCATTCTGTATAATCATCTCAAGGGCCAATGTAGTGAGAAGCTGCTATGGGTATGGAAATTTACTTATAGATATGAAATATCCATTAAACTTTTATAAATGAAAGGTTATTCTATAAGAACGGAACTTGCATGAAAGTTGTTTATATTAAATCATATCAACGTTTTATTGTCAAAAAATATTTAACTTATACTTATAAAAGTAGGCATTTCTTATTTCTTGATGCTACAAATTTAATGTTACTTTTAGTACTTTATATATTCTTCAGGTTTACTTTAGAGTTAAATGATGAATTAGCCAACTAAATCACTCGTGACTTCCTGTAAATAGACAAATATTGACTCGCCTAATTAGCTTTTAATTAGTGGTAATTAATGAGAAATGGACGTTTTATACCTGTTGCGACCTAATTAGTAATATATATATATATATATATATATATATATATATATATATATATATATATATATATATATATATATATATGTATGTGTGTGTGTGTGTGTGTATATATATGTGTGTGTATTTATTCCAATCCAATTTGCATCAGGGTAAAAGCAGCGTTGCCAGATCTCTACAATATCCTCCCTTTACTCATTAAATGCAGCGTTGCCAAATCTCTATAAGTCTCTAACTTCATTCAGTAAAAGGCAGCGTTGCCAAGTCTTTACAAATTCTCTCCATTCAATCAAAAGCGGCGTTGCCAGATCTTTACAAATTCTCTCCGTTCAATCAAAAGCGGCGTGAAATTTTAACCACGGCGTGGTGGTGGCCAGGCCAATATCGTTGCCAGATGCACGATTACGGCTAAATTTAACCTTCAGCAAAATAAAAACTGCTGAGGCTAGGGGGCTGCAATTTGGTATGTTTGATGATTGGAGGGTGGGTGATCAACATACCAATTTGCAGCCCTCTAACCTCAGTAGTTTTTAAGATCTGCTGGCGGACAGAAGAAGTGCGGACAGACTAAAGAGCGGACGTACAGACAAAGCCGGCACAATAGTTTTCTTTTACAGAAAATTAAAAAAACCCTTTTTTTCAATTTTCATTGTGAAACTCATATATATTCATGACAGTTAATGTCGGAATGATGATAATTCTTCCATACCAGGAAGGATCTACATTTACATAAATTAAAATATACGTAGTCTTGCTAAAGTGGAAATGATAAATATATCCAGTGGGAATATATCTGAATATTGACAAGACAAGAGATTTTGTGATTGCAAGGAACAAAGAAAATCTTATGTGAACAGGGACTTAAATTTCTGAATATTCGTTTCAAAGGAGGTCGATTTTTAAATGTCAAATGTTCAGTGATTTTTTTGGTCCTGAGTTACAGTTTGGGGAATCTATGAGCAGCGAGAGTTTAGGCAAAGGAGAATATCAAACATCAGTCTCTCTCTCTCTCTCTCTCTCTCTCTCTCTCTCTCTCTTTAGTTTATAGGCAAAAGGAGAATTATAAAATCAATCTCTCTCTCTCTCTCTCTCTCTCTCTCTCTCTCTTATTAAGACACCAATCTGTCTGTCTGTCTGTCTCTCTCTCTCTCTCACCAACCTCTCTCCCTCTCTCTCTCTCTCTCTCTCTCTCTCTCTCTCTTTAAAATATTAAACTTTAAACAGCGAGAATATAGGCAAAATAAAATCATCATAAAGCACCAATCTCTCTCTCTCTCTCTCTCTCTCTCTCTCTCTCTCTCTCTCTCTCTCTCTCTCTCTCTCTCTTTTCCTAGAATATTAAACTATGAATAATGAGTGTATTGGCAAAAGTACAGTATAAAACCACAATCTGTCTCTCTCTCTCAAGAATATTAAACTATAAATAATGAGTGTATTGGCAAATACAGCATCATAAAACACCTCTCTCTCTCTCTCTCTCTCTCTCTCTCTCTCTCTCTCTCTCTCTCTCTCTCTCTGATTTTAGAATATTAACCTACAGGACAAAGGAAAATATAAAATAACCAATAGCTCTCTCTCTCTCCCCTCCTCTCTCTCTCTCTCTCTCTCTCTCTCTCTCTCTCTCTCTCTCTCTCTCTCCCCTAAAGAACCTAATTTACCTTTCTGTTCCAAACCAAATACTCTTAGCAATTATACACTAGCCTACAAAAAATACAAGTTGGATTTTCACATACGTCATGTAAATCAACAAATACTTTGAAATGCTAATCGGGATTTGGTGCCGAAAATAACAGATAAAAAAAAAAAGATTACCTGTCATTTTTATATATGATCTCTCGTTTAATGTTATGGGCGTGTTATGCAAATGAGTTTGAGGTGAGCTTAGGGAATACGTGTTAAGGGAATTTTTATTCAAATGAGTATTTTTGATAATAAACATTACATCCTTTGTAACAATCTTTGTTTTTATTTGATTGTTATCAATATTCTTCTTCTTCTTCTTCTTCTTCTTCTTCTTCTTCTTCTTCTTCTTCTTCTTCTTCTTCTTCTTCTTCTTCTTCTTCTTATTATTATTATTATTATTATTATTATTATTATTATTATTATCTTCTTCCTCTTATTATTAATTTGAATCTTCTTCCTCTTCTTCTTCTTATTCTTATTCTTCCTTCTTCTTATTATTATTATTATTATTATTATTATTATTATTATTATTATTATTATTATTATTAACGGTTGACTGATTACATCAAATAAACCTTTTGTCTCCTGATTTTTCTTGCGTGAAAGAAAGATCATCTGCAAGACTTAGTAATAAACTTCAAGTTCTGACTTACCGTCTTCCAGCTCGGGGTCAGATTCTCTCAAATCTGATCCCTGTTAAGCATGATGGATGTAGGTGCCTCGGTGAGAGCTTCAGGACGGTACGTAACGTCCTAGGGAGGGAAATTTAACTCGACCATCTCTTATATTACCTGTGTTTTTTTAGTGTAATGCATATATTTATGGTTAAATGTTTTTAAGTTTATATATATTTAATACTGTCGCCTATTTTCGTAAAGACCTCCCATGAATATTGTGCTTAGTCTTGAAGACCATTACAAACTCATGTCACGAACCTAAACTAAATGAATAAATATAATAATAAATAAATAAATAAAAATAAATAAATAAGTAGATAAATAAATAAATAAAACTAGTATAATGTTAAGAGGGTAACTAAATATATTTCAAACTAAAAAACTAAAAAAATAAATAAATAAATATGTAAATAAATAAATAAGTAGATAAATAAATAAATAAAACTGGTATAATATTAAGAGGGTAACTAAATATATTTCAAAGAAACTATTACCTAATTTATCAAGGACCTTCTACAAATATTTCCTTCATTCTTGAAAACTATCATTAAAAAAATATACCTTAGTTTAACCAGACCACTGAGCTGATTAACTATCATAAACTAATGTCAAGTAAAAACTCAAAATAAAAACGAAAAAACAAACAAAGCTGCCATAAATGATAAATCATATTTTACATCAAATCATTCAAGAAAGTGATAAACTGATTTCAAGCAAGATTTTATCATAAGAAACATGAAGTAAAACAAAGCTCCCTACCACAAGTCTCTTCGGAGCGTAAAGGCAGTTTCTCTTTAAGGATTCGGTTTAATGGAGAAAACTCCTCAGATGTTTCTTAGTCTCCTCAACACGAGGAATAGGAGTAGAAGAAGGATCAAGTTACTTGAGGAGGAAAGTGAGGAGAATTTCTTACAGGGAATCTGAGATCAAGTTGGAAGTCGGGTTCTATAAGAGTCTGTTTGGTTTTGTGGGAATTTAAAACATAAAAAAGCAGAATTATCTTTCAAGGTAAATGAGTATTCCTATTGGCAACTGAGTTCTGGGTTCCTTAATTCATTTATCTTGGTGGTTGAGTGGAATGAGTCACTGGTATGCATTAGAGAACATTCATACCATTAGCAATGTGGACATGGCTATTGAATTTTGTGTGTGAATGTGTGTGTATGTGTGTGTGTATGTGTATGTGTATCGTTACCAAACAAGACAAAGAAGAAATGTAAGAATTTATTTCTTAAAATACCAAAGGTGTCTCTTAATTTTTTTTTCTATCCTATTATTGGGAAATTTTACAGAGATGCTGGAGAGAATAAGCTTTACAGAACAGTCATTTCTAAGAGAGAGAGAGAGAGAGAGAGAGAGAGAGAGAGAGAGAGAGAGAGAGAGAGAGACAGCTGTCTCACACTTGCCCTATTACTGAAAAATTTTAAATTGGTATCCCAAGAGAATAAGCATTACTGGACAGCCATTTCCAGGAAAGAGAGAGAGAGAGAGAGAGAGAGAGAGAGAGAGAGAGAGAGAGAGAGAGAGAGCGAGAATCATGACTAGAAATAATCATTCATAATTATGCTGATCGCTGTCAGTCCCTCCTAAGTATATCTGGCGAATTTGCAAGGATATTTGAATATCAATGGAATATCTATGCGCTCTTACGTATGGTCTGATAATGTAAATTGTATTACCGTAAACATTTTTTTTATAAATTAGTTGAAAATATATTTGAGTTCAGCAAACATATATCAAGTTTTCTGCTATAGTAAAAAAAAACGTCAAAAACTTATATCGAAAGGAGCTACCAAATCATTTTTATTTGATCTTTGCTCCTTCAAAGGACGATTGAGTTCCCTTAGGTAACTCAATCAAGGATACTGGACTCTGGGAAAAAAAATATACAATCACACAAAAGAAAGAAAAATACCAAATTGAAAGGCCAGATATAAAACTACATTATTAAAGGAACTGTGTCTTTATTCCGGGAACAAACAAGTTCAGACACAAACAGCCACATACACACACACTCACACACACACACACAAACGCTCATACAAAAGAAATAAATTCTAGCTTGAAATATAAAACTACATTACTAAAGGCACTGTTTTTCTATTTCTGACGCAAACAAGTTCAAACACAAACAGCCACATACTCACATCCACCCACACACACACACACACAAAACACACACAAACACTCATACAAAAAAGATAAAAATTAGCTTCGAAGGTCAGATATAAAACTAAATTATTCAAAGCATTGTTTCTCTGTTTCTGACACAAACAAGTTCAAACACAAACAGGTACTTACACACACACAAACACGCACACATACAAAACAAAGAAAAATACTAGTGTGCTAACCTAGGTTCAAAATTATATTACTAAAAGTACTCTCCTTTATTTGGGACACAAACAAATTCAGAAACAAACAGTCACATACAGAAACACACACAAACATGACACACACAAACACTCATACAAAACAAAGAAAAATACTAACTAGACAAGTCAGATACAAAACTACATCACTAAAAGCACTCTGCTTTATTTGGGACACAAACAAGACCAATTAAAACACAAACATTTCCACAAAGTTTGTGCGAGTTTCGTAATTACGGTCCAGCAGCTATCCAAACCATCCGTTATGGCAACTGGTCCCTAATAACAGGAATTATTACGCGTTATGGATGAAACGTTACTGATAAAAGTATGCTTTCAAATAAAAAAAAAAAAACTCTTTGAATTTCAAAGCAAAACTTTAAGTATTAAAAAAAACATTCAAAGTGACATTTTTTAAGCATTGAAAGTGTGATTTGAATTTCAAAAGTGATTTTTAATTTTTTTTAGCACTGAAAAACAAATTGATTTATTTTCTGTTTTAAGTTTTCATTAGTGTTTTGTCACAGATTTTCATTCCAGCCTAAATTTAACAATACAGGATTTCAAATTAACAGTTCCATTCAAAAAAAAAAAAAAAAAAATTCTGGGTATATTACACTATAAAATTAACTAAACAACAAATTGATGAAGAAATATATAAGAAATTAATAAATGGGATTAACATATTTAATAACAACTGACTTTCTTAAATGAGTACAAAGCATTCAGCTAATTATTATTATTATTATTATTATTATTATTATTATTATTATTATTATTATTATTATTACTATTAGAAAACGATCCCTATTCACATGGAACAAGCCTACAGGGATTAACTTGGAATTCAATATCACAAAGAATAAAACGGTCATTTGAAAAAGAAATAACAAGGTAATAGGAAACATAGCAAGAATAGATCATTCATTATAAAAAAACAAACTAACCAATTAACAGAAGAATAAATATATATTTAAATAAATTATTAAAGTACAAAGACCAGACAATAATTTTATCACTAAACTTAACCGTTGTGATACGCAGTATTTTATAGACAGATATATGTGAAAGTGAGCTTTGGTATAAATCCAGGCAATGCGATACATTGCATTATGAGGAAATAAATTGCATTTTCAATGAATCGTGCAGTAATGGATTCTGGAAAACAGATAGCTATCGGAGTTTAACTGCCAAGGGCGTGAGTTATGTCTGGGCCATTTTCGAAAAATCTCGTGTCTGGTTTTATGACGTTCAAATCGACAGAAATAAATATATGAGTTTTGATCAAGCTGAAGTAGAAGAATAATCGAGAGAGATACGTTGCAAGAAACAGATCAATAAAAAAAATACAGTTGTATATTTTGCAGTCAATGGTGAGATGTCCAGTTAATGGATTTGGGGCTGTTGGTCTGATGCAGTGCAATGAAGTCTTGTGTTTGAGAACGATTTCAGGCATCAGTTAATGAATTAGAGGTTGCTGGTCTGATACAGTGCAAGGAAGTCTGTGTCTGAGAATGATTTCCGGATTTAGGTAGTGAATTCGAGGCTGCTGGCCTGATTCAGTGTAATGAAGTCAAGTCTGCGTCTGAGAATGATTTCAGGCATCAGTTAATGGATTTGAGGCTATTCGTCTGATACAGTGCAAAGAAGTCTTGTATCTGAGAATGATCTCAGGCATCAGTTAATGAATTTGAGACTGCTGGTATGATACAGTGCACTGAAGTCTTGTGTCTGAGAAGATTTCAGGCATTAGTTAATGAACTTGAGGCTGCTGGTCTGATACAGTGCAATGAAGTCTTGTGTCTGAGAGTGATCTCAGGCATCAGTTAATGAATTTGAGGCTATTAGTCTGATACAGTGCAATGAAGTCTTGTGTCTGAGAATGATTTCAGGCATCAGTTAATGAATTTGAGGCTGGGGGTCTGATACAGTGCAATGAAGTCTTGTGTCTGAGAATGATTTCAGGCATCAGTTAATGAATTTGAGGCTGGGGGTCTGATACAGTGCAATGAAGTCTTGTGTCTGAGAATGATTTCAGGCATCAGTTAATGAATTTGAGGCTGGGGGTCTGATACAGTGCAATGAAGTCTTGTGTCTGAGAATGATTTCAGGCATCAGTTAATGAATTTGAGGCTATTCGTCTGATACAGTGCAATGAAGTCTTGTGTCTGAGAATGATTTCAGGCATCAGTTAATGAACTTGAGGCTGCTGGTCTGATACAGTGCAATGAAGTCTTGTGTCTGAGAAGATTTCAGGCATTAGTTAATGAACTTGAGGCTGCTGGTCTGATACAGTGCAATGAAGTCTTGTGTCTGAGAAGATTTCAGGCATTAGTTAATGAACTTGAGGCTGCTGGTCTGATACAGTGCAATGAAGTCTTGTGTCTGAGAAGATTTCAGGCATCAGTTAATGAATTTGAGGCTATTAGTCTGATACAGTGCAATGAAGTCTTGTATCTGAGAATGATTTCAGGCATCAGTTAATGAACTTGAAGCTACTGGTCTGATACAGTGCAATGAAGTCTTGTGACTGAGAATGATTTCCGGATGTAGGTAATGAATTTCAGCTGTTGGTCTGATACAGTGCAATGAAGTCTTGTGTCTGAGAATGATTTCAGGCATCAGTTAGTGAATTTGAGGCAGCTGATCCCATGCAGCGTAATTGTGTCTTGTGCCTTAGTGTCTAAAAATAATTTCAGAGTGATTCCAATATGACTTTAAATTCCTTATCAAAATCACTGAAATCTAAGGCAATGAGTTTGTTGAGTCACAAAAGTTGCCATATTTCTGTATGTTTCAAATAAGATCCCTTGAATATTTCATCAGAAAACCTAACTAAACACAAATGTAATAAAATGCAAAAACATCTGTTATATTTCTCCTGATCAGACTTGCACCTATTATACATACATGTATAATAGGTGCAAGTCTGATCAGGAGAAATAACTAGATGTTTTTGCATTTTATTACATTTGTGTTTAGTTAGGTTTTCTGATGAAATATTCAAGGGATCTTATTTGAAAGTCACGTATTTTGTTAAGCTTGAATAAAAATATATGACAAAACCCTATTAAAAACTTTGAGAGAACGTTCAATACATCCGTCATTATAGATTAGTTTGTTTTTTAGATCTGGAATCGAAAATAGAATCTCCTTGAATATTCAAATCTCACATTTATGAATAATGTTACGTCCAAATTCACTTTCAAAAATTTGATCTCACGATGACATATTAAGGTTCCTAACTTTGGATAACGTATGTCCATAACGCGCAATCATTCCTGTAATTACAGAGCAGTTGCCATAACGAATGGTTTGGATTGCTGCTGGGGCGTAATTACGAAACTCGCACAAACTTTATGGAACTGTTTGTGTTTTGAACTTGTTTGTGGCCCAAAATAAAGCAGAGTGCTTTTAATGATGTAGTTTTGTATCTGACTTGTCTAGTTAGTGTTTTTCTTTGTTTTGTATGATTGTTTGTGTGTGTGATTGTTTGTGTGCATTTCTGTATGTGACTGTTTGTGTTTGAACTCGTTTGTGTCCCAAATAAAGCAGAGTGCTTTCAGTAATGGAGTTTTATATCTGGGTTTGCAAGCTAGTATTTTTCTTTGATTTGTATGAGTGTCTGTATGATTGTGTGTATGTTGCGGTTTGTGTTTGAACTTGTTTGTGTCAGAAACAGAGAAACAGTGCCTTTAATAATTTAGTGTTATATCTGACCTCTGAAGCTAGTATTTTTCTTTGTTTTTTATGAGTGTTTGCGTGTGTGTATGTGTGTGTGGGTGTGTGTGTATGTGGCTGCTTGTGTCTGAACTTGTTTGTGTCCGGAATAAGACACAGTTCCTTTCATAATGTTGTTTTTATATCTGGCCTTTCAAGTTGGTATTTTTCTTTCCTTTGTGTGATTGTGTATTTTTTTTTCCAGAGTCCAGTATCCTTGATTGAGTTACCTAAAGGAACTCAATTGTCCTTTGAAGGAACAAAGATCAAATAAAAATTATTTGGTAGCTGCTTCTTTCGACATAAGTTTTTGAATTGTTTACTATAGCAGTAAATATTGATATATCTTTGACTAACTCAAATTTATTTTCAACTAATTCACAAAAATTGTTTATCATAATACAATTTACATTATCAAACCATATGTAAATGCACATAGATACTCCATTGCTATTCAAATATCCTTGCATCTTCCCCAGGCATACTTAGGAGGGATTGACAGCGATCAGCATAATTACGCATAATTATTTCTGGTCATGATTCTCTCTCTCTCTCTCTCTCTCTCTCTCTCTCTCTCTCTCTCTCTCTCTCTCTCTCTCTCTCTCTCTCACGGAAATGACCGTCCAGTAATGCTTATTCTCTTAGGATGCCAATTCAAATTTTCCCAGTAATAAGGTAGGTAAGGATGAGACACCTCTCTCTCTCTCTCTCTCTCTCTCTCTCTCTCTCTCTCTCTCTCTCTCTCTCTCTCTCTTCGAAATGACTGTTCTGTAAAACTTATTCTCTCCCGTACCTCTGTAAAATTTCCCAACAACTGGTTAAAAAATAAAATTTGGAAATACCTATGTTGTTTTGAGAAATAAATTCTATTTTTCTTCCTTGTCTTGTTTGGCAATGGTACACATACAAATACACACTCATACACACACACACACATACACACAAAAATTCAATAGCCATGTCCACATTACAAATGCTACGTATGTTCTCTAATACAAATCAAATATATATACTCGTATATATGTATATATATATATATATATATATATATATATATATATATATATATATATATATATATATATATATATATATATATAACATTTATCACTACAATCACATGTCAAGTCATGCAAATGATTTCAGCATTATCACCGTCGAATAACTCCCCGTTCAGGCGCAATTTCCTATCCTGTGATGAATGATTCATATTTTGAAAAATGAATTTTTCATTTCATTAATGGGGAAATGCGATTTTTTCAGTTGTTCAGTAGGTTGTAAATAGCGCATCAGTTCTGTGAATTATATTAAACAGTTTGAACAGTTTGTGTGCAACGCTGACGTATTTTTGTCACGTCATTGGAGAGAGAGAATTACTCTATATTCTATTATGTATATTATATATATTTTATATATATATATATATATATATATATTACTCTATATTCTATTATGTATATATATATACATAACAGAATATATATATATATATATATATATATATATATATATATATATATATATATATATATATATATAGAACTGTCGTGTGTGTGTGTGTTTGTGCAAGATAATTTATCAATAAACAAATGAAGTTTTTATTCTTCTAATGACCTAACTAAAAGTTGACAAATTAATATCAAATTCACTTTACCTTAGGAATAACCTTGTAGCCAAAATGGAACTCTACAATGATAAGTATACAGACATTGACCAGGATTCGAACCTGTAATATTCTTTGAGTGAGTACATGAGTAACAGTGACTCATTCCACTCAACCACCAAGATAAATGAATTAAGGAACCTGGTACTCACTTGCCAATAAGAATACTCATTAACCTTGTAGGATGATTCTACGTTTTACATTTTAAATTCCAACAAAACCAAACAGACTCTTATAGAACCCGACTTCCAACCTGATCTCAGATTCTCTGTAGGAAATTCTCCTCGCTTTCCTCCTCAAATAACTTGATCCCTCTACTCCTCCTCCTCCTCGTGTTGAGGAGACTGAGAAACTTCTGAGGAGTTTTCTCCATTAAACCGAATCCTTAAAGAGAAACTGCCTTTACGCTCTGAAGAGACTTGTGGCAGGGAGCTTTGACTTGCTTCATGTTTCTTATGATAAAATCTTGCTAGAAATCGGTTAGTTTATCAATTCCTTGAGTGATTTGATGTAGAATATGGTTTATCATTTATGGCAGCTTTGTTTGTGTTTTTGTTTTTATTTTGAGTTTAGATACGTTATAATGGTTTATGATAGTTTTCTAGAATGAAGGAACCATTTGTAGAAGGTCCTTAATCAGTTAGGTATTAGATTCTTTTAAATATAATTAGTTACCATATTAACATTATTCCAGTTTTATTTATGAATTTATCTACTTATTTATTTATTTATGTATTTATCTATTTACATATTTATTTATTTATATTTTTATCTATTCATTTAGTTAAGGTTCGTGATATTAGTTTGTAATGGTTTTCAAGAATAACTACAATATTCATGGGATGTCTTCACAAAAATGGAAGTCAGTATTAAATTTATATAAACTTAAAAACACTTAGCCATAAATATATGCATTACACTAAAAAAACACCGGTAATATAAAAGATGGTCGAGTTAAAATATCAGGGCCCAGGGACATTACGTACCGTCCTGAGGCTCTGGCCAAGGTACCTTCATTCACCATGCTTGAACAGGGACCAGAGTTGAGAGAATCTGACCCCGAGATGGAAGTTGGTTATTAAATTTTGTTAACAATATTTATTACACACCGGAAAAAATCTGCAGATACAATGTGCTTTTGATATAATAGGATAGTTTCTTCATAGACGATTCTACAAAAAAATTATAACTAACAATAATATAATAATAATAATAATAATAATAATAATAATAGTAATATTATTATTATTATTATATATAATAATAATAATAATAATAATAATAATGATAATAATAATAATAATAATAATAATAATAATAATAATAATAATAATCATCATATTTTATTATTATTATTATTATTATTATTATTATTATTATTATTATTATTATTATTATTATTATGATAACAATAATAATAATATAGAAGATCTCTTCAACAGTAGTAAGAAATGAATAGAAAAATATTATTAAAAAAACACTCTTTTGAATAACTACACCTTTAACCATATATTTCTTATGCCCACGTAATCTCATTTGAATAACATGCCCATAACATTTAACGAGAGATCATCTAAGAAAATGACAGTGATCTTTTATATCTGTTGTTTTTGGAACCAAATCCCAATTTGCATTTCAAAGCATTTGTTGAATTTCTAAGGTATATAAGAATCAGTTTTTATTTTGTTTTCTCATTTTATTATTATTATTATTATTATTATTATTATTATTATTATTATTATTATTATTATTATTATTATTATTATTAAAAATAATAATAATAATAATAATAATAATAATAATTATGTATTATCATTATTATCATTATTATTATTATTATTATTATTATTATTATTATTATTATTATTATTATTATTATTGTAAAAATAATAATAATAATAATAATAATAATAATAATAATAATAATAATAATTATTATTATTATTATTATTATTATTATTATTATTATTATTATTATATCAAAAGCACATTGTATCTGCAGATTTCTACCCGTGTGTAATAGATATTGTCAACAAAACTCAATAACCAACTCTACTCTGTATCAGTGGTTCTTAAGCTTTTTATTACCACGCCCCCTCTAAATGTTGGTCCTTCCTTCCACGCCCCCCCGCCCCCGCCCCCCTTGCATCTTTGAGTAAAACTCCCTCCCAGATTTAAAGGAAAATAGAAAAATAGAAAAGGAAGTGGCGTTTTTATTCTTTTAGGAATGAATCAGTGAGATACCTGACACTGCTTCTTAGCGACTCTTGTTAAGAAAATAACGAATATAATTGGAGAATTTTTAATTTTTCCCTAGGGCTCGCGCCCCCCTTGGGATTTGCTGACATTTCCCTAGGGGGGAGTGCCCCCCGCGTTGAGAACCACTGCTCTATATGATATGAATGATTTATGTCGAAGATAAAGATATATGGACCTGACAGGCTTATGGAGTTTTTCGAAATTAGCTTGAAACTGACATTGATGTAATTTCAATCTTTCTAATTCTTTTTTTTTTATTTTTTCGTAGGTTGCTTTATATGATATGATTGATTGATGCAGATGATAAAAATATTATCTATGGGCCTGGCAGAATTATGGGAGTTTTTCAAAACTAGCTTGAAATTGACGCTGATGCAATTTTAACCTCTGAAAATTCCACAATCCTTTCCGATATATGAACTTGTATTGAAACCCTTGTATTTTTCCCCACATAAGCAAAACGAAGGCAACATTCGCATTAGATATTCATTTAAGTATTTCATTTATCTTTTTTTTTGATATATTTCAGAACAGGCTTTTAGGCTAACTGGGTGACTAGAAAATAAATCTGTCTAAAGCTCCAATCTAGTATCTGGCGTTATGGAATCACGAGATATTGATAGAGAGAGAGAGAGGAGAGAGAGAGAGAGAGAGGGAGAGAGAGAGAGAGAGAGAGAGAGAGAGTGAACTTTCATATTTTCCTCTTTCTTATAATCTTATTGTTTATTACTCAATATTCTTGAGAGAGAGAGAGAGAGAGAGAGAGAGAGAGAGAGAGAGAGAGAGAGAGAGAGAGAGAGAGATTGATGTTTTATGTCTTCCTCTTCCTTATATCTTACTGTTCAATGCTCAATATTCCTGAGAGAGAGAGAGAGAGAGAGAGAGAGAGAGAGAGAGAGAGAGAGATGAACTTTGATATTTTCCTCTTGCTTACATCTTACTGTTCAATACTCAATATTATTGAGAGAGAGAGAGAGAGAGAGAGAGAGAGAGAGAGAGAGAGAGAGAGAGAGAGAGAGAGAGAGAGATTTACCAAACTCTTATAGCATATATCTTTTTCGTGTAATTACTAAATCCCTTTTGCCACGGATGACTGAAGTTGTACCTAATTTGTGTACCTGATTCAAAGTCACTCACTACACGATACCTAATGATCTATAATTGATAATTACCCCACAGGAACCAATAATTAGAACCTTTGCTTAATTGGAGCAAGTTAAAGGTTTCCAGGCATTAATGATTTGTTTAATTTTATGTTTTGAACAAAGACAAAAAACTGCATGAGTTTTCCATGATGACAAAATCGAAGGATTATGTAAAACGCATTATCCACAAATTGTATATATGTGTATGTGTTTGTATGTATTTGTATGTATATATATATATTATATATATATATATATATATATATATATATATATATATATATATATATATATATATATATATATATATATATATATATATATATAATTTATGGATAATGCGTTTTACTGTCATGTAAATTATAAAACCAAGAATTGAATTTCACTCACGTTAACAAATATAAGTAAATATAATAATATCAAGTAATAAGATTTCTCTAAAAAACAAAAACAAAAAAAGATTATAAGTTTTTATCATTTCCAGTCTCGCAATTTTCCAAGAAAAAACTTAAACTCCTACGTAATAAGAATTCATTTTCCGAATATTCGTATTTTTTATTGTAACATTCCCTTTCCGCCTGACCTGGCAAGGACAGGTAACAAATGGGATTCATTGCAACCGCCGAAAAATAAAAATTAAATAATTCAACTTGTGATTCCTCTGTCCTCTGATGATGGCGAATGAATCAAAATATATTTGACAGTTTCGTTTTTCGACAGTCAAAAGGGGCCAATTTTTCACGACATTTTTTGAGTTATTGGGTCGTGTCTGATACGTGTCTAGATGGTGATAGACTGGATGTTTCAGCTAACTTTATTCCTGAATTCTCTCTCTCTCTCTCTCTCTCTCTCTCTCTCTCTCTCTCTAATTGGTGTGAATTATATTTCCCAAACTAATAAAATTTGAACTCTCTCTCTCTCTCTCTCTCTCTCTCTCTCTCTCACTGGCGTAAATTATATGCCCCAAACCAATAAAATTCGAACTCTCTCTCTCTCTCTCTCTCTCTCTCTCTCTCTCTCTCTCTCTCTCTCTCATTGGTGTGAATTATATTTCTCAAACTAATAAAAATTTGAACTCTCTCTCTCTCTCTCTCTCTCTCTCTCTCTCTCTCTCTCTCTCTCTCTCTCTCTCTCTCTAATTGACGTAAATTATATTCCCAAACCAATAAAAATTGAACTCTCTCTTTCTCTCTCTGTCTCTCTGTCTCTCTCTCTAACTGGCACAAATTATATCCCCCAAACCAATAAAATTTGAACTCTCTCTCTCTCTCTCTCTCTCTCTCTCTCTCTCTCTCTCTCTCTCTCTCTCTCTCTATGGTACAAGTCTTCGTCAGCTTTCCCAATCTCAAGAAGGAGCAGAAAGAGGGACAGAAGAAGAAGAAGAAGAAGAAGAAGAAGAAGAAGAAGAAGAAGAAGAAAAGAAGAAGAAGAAGAAGAAGAAGAAGAAGAAAGAAAGAAAGAAAGAAAGAAAGAAAACCATAGGAGGACTCTGAACAAAAGCCTTCTTTCTGCGTTCATTCTTTCCACGCGGAGTAATAACAATTCCCGTTTCATTCCTTTATCCGTCAGTTCCTTGTTCTGAAAAGGACGAACGAACCCGCTGCTGTTACGTATCATCCAAGTAGCGAGCTCCTGTTCCTTAAGACCTGTCGTTCCTTGCTCTCAAGGCGACCAAGGTAGGTTCCTGTTTGTTTACAAAATGCAATTACAGTTGCGCAGAGTAGCGTTTGGATGTACTATTTATGAGTCATTATTTATATTTGTCTGAAGATTACTGAACTTGTATAATGGATTTTCTGGCTTTAAGTTATGAAACTCAGTACTGGTAAGTTTGTGTATATATTTCTATGAATAATTATTATCAAGTTGTTTTTATTAAAAGAAAGCTTAACTCTTTCTTATTTAGCCTTTTAAAATTGTATGCTGCAAGTTTGAGAAATGTATATATGTATGTAAGTATATATCTTATGTATTATATAATATATGTATGTGTGAATACATGTATGTATGGATATATATATTTGTACGTGCATGCGTGTCTACATTCTTCATACAACCGCCTAAGGACAATTTGAGCAACGGGAACAATTGTAAATAAAACAAATTAAACATATTGGATCACCACTCTAGTTCCATCGCGACACCTACAAACGAGTAGCCTACCTGAACCCTTAACGAAATAAAACTCTCGAGAAAACATCTATAGAAAGGGAATTTCTCTCCCAGAGAGGAAATTAACATAAGTGTGAATAATTCCGCTTCAACCAGAGAAGAAGACATCAGGTGAGTCGACCTCGATTCCAAGTGGGACCTTCGGGAAGGTTTGGGTGAGAATTGAGGTTCCTGGGAATTCCATTCAGTGTTGACTTATCGATTTCCTTTCACTTTGCTGAAGCTGGGTGCTTATTTACTAATTAAGGGACTGAATGGAAAGTTATGTTACATAAGTTGCTGTTAAATAGGCAGTTTCTGGTGTAGTGGCTACTGGTTGATAATTTAATGATTGGGAATTTATATTCAAATATACAGGTAGTGTATATATATATATATATATATATATATATATATATATATATATATATATATATGTATATATATATATATAATTTATATAATTAATCGTATTCTGATTTTGCTAGAAACTTGAATTACGAATCGTAAAAAAAATATATAAAAATAAATTTTATTCTACCTCTCATATAATTCTCAGGACAACCCACTCTCTCTCTCTCTCTCTCTCTCTCTCTCTCTCTCTCTCTCTCTCTCTCTCTCCCCCGAACAGACGCTTCTATATATAAGTTAAAACTATAAAAAACGTAATTTTTTAAATTTTGACACAAGATATCAATCGGTATTTTTTCAGTTACCAAAGGTGACAGGTCTTCTGAACTGAGAAATAGGTAACATTCTCTTGTTCTTTTCTAATTCATTTTCCTTTTCGCATTTTCTGTTTTTTTATTTTATATTTTTTCCTCTCTCTCTCTCCCCTATTCTGTCATCCTCCCCTCTTTCATTCATCCTTCCTTTTTCCATTTCCCTGGGATATTGCCTTCACAGCACTTCAGTCGTGTTGTTGCAAAGTCTTGCTTTTATCTGTTGAGCAATTGCACTTTTTTTATTTATTTATTTTTTTATTTTTTCACGTTTGTACCTCCCATATGTGTCTAAGTTTAGCTCCAGCTTTCAATAACCTTATTTGGCCTTGAATAAAAATTATAAAATAGTTTAAAGTCTATAAAAAACAAGTTAAAAAATGTGCCGAAGTTTCTTCGGGGCAATCAAGTTCTCTGTACAGCCGCTACAGCGTATAATCAAGGCCACCGAAATAGATCTATCTTTCGGTGGTCTCGATATAATATTGTATGAGCCGCAGCCCATGAAACTTTAACCACGGCCCAGTGGTGGCCTATCTATATCGTTGCCAGAAGCACGAGTATGGCTAAGTTTAACCTTAAATAAAATAAAAACCACTGAGGCTATAGGACTGAAATTAGGTATGTTTGATGATTGAGGGTGGGTGATCAACATACCAATTTTCAGCCCTCTAGCCTCAGTAGTTTTTAAGATCTGAGTGCGGACAGAAAAAGTGCAGACAGAACAAAGTACAGACGGACAGACAAAGCCGGCACAATAGTTTTCTTTTACAGAAAACTAAAATTGGGAAAATGAACTAAACCACAAAAATATTAAATAAAATATTTAGAAAGGTAGAAAGTGCTTTTTTTTTTTGCAAGTTCTTACTTTTCTACCTCCTTTATGTAGCTGAGTTTAGCTACAGTCTTCAGTAACCTAACTTGGCTTAAATAAACACTTTAAAATGCTTTAAAACCTATAAAAATATTGGGAAAATGAACTAAGCCTCCAATAAATTAAATAGACTACTTAGAAAGGTTGAAAAGGCTTATTAATTTTAATAATTAGAGTGACGTTATAACTTCGAGATTTCTTTTCACCCTTTAGATAATCTTTCAACTGAAAACCTTGAATTCCAAGGAGGAAATAAGTTGAGAAATATTCCGTTTTCTGTTGGGATTTGAATGAATGAATGAATGATTGAATGAATGAATGGGTTGAGGAATGAATGCATGAATGGGCTGAGGATTGAATGAATGAATGAATGAATGAAAGAATGAATGGGTTAAGGAATGAATGAATGAATGACTGAATGAGTTGAGGAATGAATAAATGAATGAAAGGGCTGAGGATTGAATGCATGAATGAAAGAATAAATGGGTTAATGAATGAATGAATGAATGTGTTAAGGAATGAATAAATGAATGAATAGGTTGAGGAATGAATGATTGAATGAACGGGCTGAGGATTTAATGAATGAATGAACAGATTGAGGAATGAATGAATGAATGAATAAATGGGTTGATGAATGAATGAATGAATGAATGAATGAATAAATAAATGAATGAATAAATGGGTTGAGGAATGAATTAGTGATTGCATGAATGAATGAATGGATTGAGGAATGAATAAATGAATGAATAGGTTGAGGAATGAATGAATGAATGGATGGGTTGAAGAATAAATGAATAACGGGCTGAGGATTGAATGAATGAATGAATTAATTAATTAATTAATCAATGAATAATCCTAAGATTATCTGGCGTCGCAAAGTAGATAGCGGTAACACTATTCTATATATTATTGAGTGACCTTAACACAACTTTCTATTAACTAACAATTCAGAGGTTGCTCGTTGTTGCCAAAATATGAATAATAATTTTTATGTTCAGAAAACTAATTTGAAATGCTCTTTTCATCCTCAGTGTAAACATGAATTAATTCGGTAATATAATGAGCATCTAGATTATATAATGAGATAATATTCTAGGTCTGGGCTTAAGAAAATAGACGAATTAGTGTCAAGTGATACGAACCTATCATAAACGAATGAGGGACTTTTTTAATATCCATGTCGACGTGTCGATCTGTCGACAATCAGTTTACTACGATAAAAGATAGAAGCAGATTTCCTTTCTATTTCTCGCAAGATATCAACCTGAGCAAACAGAAATTGACCGTAATTTAGTCTGCTAATTTCTGCTATGGTTAAACTTTAAAATTATCACAATGACCAATAACAGTACATTAATATCGTCCAACAAAAGGCTTATAAAACTATCATTCAACGGATCAATGTCTCTCTGATCACTTTGGTGGGCCAAAGAGTCATTTGTTTCCTGTTTCTTGTAATCCTCCGCATCGGGAAATAATTGAGGCGTTACAGGAAGCTGTATTTAGTAGGAGTTTGTCATGGTACGTGACAGGTGTAATTTCAGTGGAATGCCATTAATTAGTAGGGGCAGGTGCAACAGGTGCAAGGTGGTGCTTGGGTCAAGCCTGAATTTGAATTATGTGCATGTATGTATGTATATAATATGTATGTATGTATGTTTGTGTATATATATATATATATATATATATATATATATATATATATATATATATATATATATACATAGATATAGATATAGATATACAAAATATGCATATATATATATATATATATATATATATATATATATATATATATATATATATATATATATATATATATACATATATAATGTACACATATATATACTGAAAAGTCATCAACAACACGTCTAATACACTTACACTAGCTGTGTACTCCCATCCATCTTATGTACACTCTCCCCTTCCCACAATTACACAAATTATTCACTAATCCCAATCAACTTTTCCCTCTCAGAGGAAAAATAATTTCTCTCAATCACTGATCTGGAACCTTTCAGTTCTTGAAAGTCATACTAACACCATCATTTGGCTCAAAATCCCACTAGTTCCTGGGGCATTTTCACCCTTATACCAATTAATAGTTGCTACTCTTACGTCCGCAACACTCATTCATGAAGGTAAAGAGTCAACGATTCTTCAAAAATCGCTAATTCCGTCTTTTGTTTCATCAGACTTTTTTTTATCTTCATATTTATTATTATTCTCTCGATCAATTTTTTTTTCTGAAAATTGGTTGCTAGGATTCTCCCTCTTTCAATTCATTATTTTGTTTCCCCCTTTTTATCTCTCTCTCTTTCTCGTTTTGTCTTCTATATCCTTTCGTGAAAGCAATCTTGAGATAATCTTTTATATTCCTTTTGTTACCGTCTTAATCTATTACCCATATATTCTCTGTATCATTTATCAATATTTTCACGTTGCAGAATCAGTGAATAATCTTCCTATTCTCTCATTTTATTTTTCAAACATTCCTTGTATCAACTGTCAATATTTCTATGTTGAAGAATCAGTGAATAACCTTCATATCCTCTCATCTTATTTTACAAACACTTTCTGTGCTATTCATGAGCACTTTCATGTTGCAGAATCAGTGAATAATCTTCCTATTCACTCATCTTATTATTCAAACATTCCTTGTATCAATTATCAACATTCTAATGTTGTAGAATAAGTGAATAACATTTATATCCTCTCATCTTATTATCCAGACGTTCTATGCATTATTCATCAACATTTTCATGCTGCAGAATCAGTGAATAATCTTTCTTTGCTACAATATTCTTATCCAAACATTTCTTGTGTCAATTCATCAACATATTCATGTTGTAGAATAAGTGAATAACATTTATACCCTCTCATCTTATTATCCAAACATTGTATGCATTATTCATAACATTTTCATGTTGCATAATCATTGAATAATCTTTCGTTCCTACAATATTCTTATCCAAACATTCCTTGTGTCAATTCATCAACATTCTCATGTTGTAGAATAAATGAATAAGCTTTCTATCCCCTCATCTTATTATCCAAACGTCCCATGCATTATTCATCAACATTCTCATGTTGCAGAACCAGTGAATAATCTTTCATTCCTTCTTGTCAACAAGCACACCTTTATTCTCCGTCTTTCCATCAACTCAGAAGGAACTGGCACGCCTGGATACATGCAGCAATCAGGTAGATATGACGCCAAATCAATATGAAAAAAAACCTTTGCCTTTCCAGATCTCGTAATTTGGAGATAGAAGTGATATCTGATGACTAACGAGGGGGCTGTATCTCATTATCGCTCTAGATCCGGGTTGCGCAAACATGACGGTTCTATTTGAGTAGATCGAAGCCCATTAAGTGATCGTATGGTTGAATTAATGATATTTTAATTGATTTAAATGTTTTTTTTTTTCTGGTGTTAAATGAAGTATACTCGTATATTATATATTTTTATTACGTGCGGTAATTCGAAAGTTTACATAAAGAGAAAATTTGTAATAGGTTAAAGACCTGGGTCTGACTTTCTCTCTTCTCTCTCTCTCTCTCTCTCTCTCTCTTAAGACTGGTCTCAACCGTGGTGAGGCTGACCTCATCTGACTCACTCTAGACGGGGATCGAGTACCTGGGTCCACTTGATTGTAGAGAGTCAGGTTACCCAGTGGGCTACTAGAGAGAGAGAGAGATTCTAGAGAGAGAGAGAGAGAGAGAGAGAGAGAGAGAGAGAGAGAGAGAGACTTTAATTATTTATATCTTTTTTTTTCTCTTTACCACAAGATCAGATATAATGTAAGAAATCTCGCTATATTATACAGGTCGTTATAACTCTTGTAATTCAAAAGTTTATCCAAGATCAAAGATACCAAAATTTGTAGAGAGAGAGAGACGGGGTAACAGGTTGATGGATCTTATATGGATTTTATATGTAATACTGAATATGTTATTTCATTCTCTCTCTCTCTCTCTCTCTCTCTCTCTCTCTCTCTCTCTCTCTCTCTCTCTCTCTTTTAAGACTGGTCTCAACCGTGGTGAGGCTGACCTCATCGAGGTACTCACTCTAGACGGGGATCGAACCTGGGTCCACTTGATTGTGAGGAGAGTAGGTTACCCAGTGGGCTACTAGAGAGAGAGAGAGAGAGAGAGAGAGAGAGAGAGAGAGAGAGAGAGACTGGTAATTATTTATATCTATCAGTGCAATCGAGCAGTACCACAAGATCAGATATACTGTAAGAAATCTGCTGAGAGAGAGAGAGAGAGAGAGAGAGAGAGAGAGAGAGAGAGAGAGAGAGAGAGAGAGAGATAGCAACAGGTCGTTATAACTCTTGACTTCAAAAGGCAGTATCCCAAGATCAAAGATACCGCACGAAATTTGTAGAGAGAGAGAGAGAGAGAGAGGGTAACAGGTTGATGGATCTTCATCTATAGTCAACATTCTACCCTCCGAAATAAGCCCATTAAAGATTCCACGAAACGGATCCCAAAAAGTTTGTTTGCTTTGGAATTCCAAGGAATTCTTCCTCCAGTTGTTGATTTGTATAATAAACCAGTTTGTATATCTTTAAAATCTTAATTTTATATAAAATACTGAATATGTTATTTCATTACAAACTAAAGAGTCGAATATTTTTTCATGGAAAAATATTTAGCTTTTAATCTTATTCTTGAATTTATGGTTTAAAATAGAAATCACTTTGTTGGGAGTTAAGCGATATTCTGTTTTTAATGAATAGTTATAAAAAATATTGATTTACTTTTCCGAGATTTATTAATTGGTCAGTGTTTGTTCAGTATGTGAGAGTGTTTGTGTATGTTTTTGTGTATGTTTGTGTACCAGGGAATAATTATATAAATCACAACACGTAAATAAAGTACTGGAATATTTATTTAGCCTCGAGCAATAACTAATGTCTACCTAATGGATGTATCAATGCATACACAAATCTTTACCAATTTCAATCCAGATCTTGATTTTAATGAGACATTCTCAACCAGGTGCTCACCTCCTATCAGCTTTAAGCAAAGTTTCATTGAAATACCTCTCTCTCTCTCTCTCTCTCTCTCTCTCTCTCTCTCTCTCTCTCTCTCTCTCTCTCTCTCTCTCTCTGTATTACCAGTCGAAACTAACCTTTAATATTATGTAACATTGTTGTTAGTATATATATATATATATATATATATATATATATAATTCATTGCACTTATTATATTGCGTTGTGATTTTTATTGATATATCTGCTTTCATTTTGCTTTTTTTTTATAATTAATCAAGTAAGCTGGACTCTCTCCTAAAATGGCCACTTTACTTTTGAAACATTTTTCAAAATGGTTATAGTAATAAAAATTAAAGTAATGAGCAAAGATGTTTTTCATTTTTGCTTTCACCATTATTATTGTCATTTTTGTTTCTCCCTACATGGAGCGAATATGTTTTTACGAAACAGTTTTACTGGCAAGACTTTGAAAAGGAAAATAAGAAAAATTTAATCACGAAAACAGAAGAAGGAAGGAATTTATAAAAAAAAAGTTTTTTCATATTATTGTCATTTTTGTTCTCCCTTTCATGAAGTGAATATCTTATTACGAAGCAATTTCATTCACTGTATCTTCTGAAGAAAATGAAGAGAAATTTAACCGACGAAATAAAAGGAAGAAGGAGTTCAAAAAAACACTTTTACTAAACGTGAGGAATCTGAGGCTCTAAAGTTTCCAGATTGTTCCAACGTTTGTCACGCTCTTTGCAAAAAAAAAAAAAAAAAATTATAAATAAATAAAAGTTTCTTCGGCGCAATCGAGTTTTCTGTACACCATACAGTCACGGCCACCGAAAATGGATCCATCTTTCGGTGGTCTCCGTATAGTGCTGTATGAGCCGTTGCCCATTAAACTTTAACCACTGCCCGGTGGTGGCCTGTCCTATATCGTTGCCTGAAGCGCGATTATGGCTGAATTTAACCTTAAATAAAATCAAAACCACTGAGGCTAGAGGGCTGCAATTTGGTATGCTTGATGACTGGAGGGTGGGTGATCAACATACTAATTTTCAGCGCTCTAGCCTCAGTAGTTTTTAAGATCTGGGGGCGGACAGAAAAGTGCAGACGGAAAATGTGCGGACAGAAAAAAGTGCGGACAGAAAAAGTGCGGACAGAGAACGTGCGGACAGAAAAAGTG
>NC_089788.1:76570219-76587719 GCF_040412425.1 Macrobrachium rosenbergii | reverse complement strand
TCATTTATTGGAAAACCAGGTTCCATTGTTGCAAGGGAACAGGAAACCTGGACCTGTTGTCGATCATCTGATGAAGTCATTCGGAGACAATAAACTTTGATTACTTGTTTAAAAAAAAAAGAGAAAATAATTGATCCTTAACTCTTATCAAAAGATTTTTTTCATAGAAAAAGAAAATTGAAATAAACTTGAAATTAACTGATAATATTTCTAGTAGAGAGAGAGAGAGAGAGAGAGAGAGAGAGAGAGAGAGAGAGAGAGAGAGAGAGAGAGATGAATAGCAAGACTTATGGAATCAGTTCCATTAGATAAATACGAGAGAGAGAGAGAGAGAGAGAGAGAGAGAGAGAGAGAGAGAGAGAGAGAGAATAAAAAAAAAAGCCTTAAAGGAATCAGTCCCATTAGTTAAATACGAGAGAGAGAGAGAGAGAGAGAGAGAGAGAGAGAGAGAGAGAGAGAGAGAGAGAGAGAGAGAGAGAGAGAAAGTTTTTATTTTTTGATGGGGTTTAAAAATTCCATGCATGACAAAAGGGCTTCGTTTCTTTTAAGCTGGGTTCAGTGTAAAAATCCCACCTGTCAAAAACTCGTCCATTTGGGCACATGCAACCATTCCTATAGATACAATAAGAAATAATTTAGTTTTTACCCAATTCACTTTTTTATATTACTGTATAATGTTGGTGCTTTGGTTATGTACATAACATAAATAATATATATTGTAAGTGCTAAAATAATAGCTCAAATAGGTATTACTGATTGGTCATAATCAATACCTTATCACTGTAACTACGTGATATGTGTGTGTATGTATATATATATATATATATATATATATATATATATATATATAGATAGATAGATAGATAGATAGATAGATAGATAGATAGATAGATAGATAGATAGATAGATAGATCGATATATAATATATATTTGTCTTGCAATCATCAGTTTTATTTATTTAATGCTCACTATCGGCGGTATGATAGATAATAAATTAGTAAATTCATAATAAAATGATAAAATTATTTATATTTTTGTGCTCATTTCTATAAGAAAAGCAAAATATTCAAAATACCCTTCTATTTATCAAATGTTAATACCTACTTAAGATATTAGAAAAAAAATAATTGATATCAGATAACACTAAAATTCTACGAGATAATTTTACTGGCAAGACAGAAGGCATTCTCCTTAACAAAGGAAATCCGAAATATTTTCTCAAGAGGATCTGAAGTTCAACTTTTGCATTATTGGTGTCAAGGCTCCAACGATGCATAGATTCAAGACTTGGGCCACACCCTTCCCAAAAAGGTTTAAGTGACTTTCAGTGCTTCTCTCTCTCTCTCTCTCTCTCTCTCTCTCTCTCTCTCTCTCTCTAGTATTTATTGTAACAAAATGTCCATTTGTATTTAACTTTAAATCATGGTGTTTATAGTATTCATTGCAAGCAAAGATCTCCATTTGTCTTCAACTTTCAGTTATAGATCAAAATTCTCCCTCATCTGTCTCTCTCTCTCTCTCTCTCTGTCTATCTATCTATCTACTGTCAATTATTATATATATATATATATATAAATATATATTTATATATATATATATAATATATATATATTATATTTCGGCTTTATATATCCTATATTAAATATATATATCTCTCTATATATATATATCTCTCTATCTTTATCACATCACCGTGATTCTATACAATCTCTCTCTGTCCTTTAATATCTCTCTACTCTCTAATATATTTTCTCCGAAAATTGTAAGACCATCACTGTTGCCCCGTCCGTCGCTGGTTCGATTTAACGGTGGACTTAAATCACCTAGATTGGTGAAATTCCCCCCAACGTCTCTCTCGGACTCTCTCTCTCTCTCTCGCCTCTTAGGCGTCACTCTCTCTCTCTGATCTCCCGTCCGTCGCTCTCTCTCCCTAATAGTATTCACCTTGCAAAAAAAATCTCCATTTGTCTTCAACTTTCGGACGGGGAGTCATTAGATTCAAATGATTCCCGTCCGTATCCTTTACGGATATATTATCACCTATAATATATATGGTAACATATATATATATTATATATATTGGATATTAAAGGACGTTTATATATTATATATATATATATATATATATATATATATATATATATATATATATATATATATATATATATATATATATATAGTATATATGTACATATATATACAATTTATATTGTAAGTAAGTATCATTTCCCATAAAGTGGTGTTTAGACTCCATATCCTATACAATAAGAGATTAAATGTGTTTGACAAGATTTATTTTTCTTCTCTGGTTATTCCCAGGATAAAAAAAAAATCGTAGCTAATCTATATTCTCAATGTCTGGCCTCATGTTTTCTTTCTGATCGTATAGAGAGTAAATGGAATGAATTCTGCTCAAAAAAAAAGAATCTCTTTCCATGGAATACATTCCAGACGACTGTTGTCGAATCCATTGTTTCTGGAATGGAAATGAAAGGAGCCATCTTTTATTTCATCATTGACAGTGGATTGAGAAGATATGAATACACAATTACCTTTCTTTGTTCTCTCAAGAATGAGGAATCAAAGTTACCAAAAATAATTTTGGGTCTGTGGAAGTAGGGAACATTGTAATGTTATAGAGATTATGAATGAACGATTCCACATGAATAGGTTTCATCCTCTGAATAATAATAATAATAATAATAATAATAATAATAATAATAATAATAATAATAATAATAATAATAATAATAATAATAATAATAATAATAATAGTCACTGTTTCCTCAAGAACAAGAAATTGAAGTTACCAATGATAGTTTTGCTTTTAAGACAAAAAGAATTGAAAATATTTTATTTTATGTATATATTTGTGTTCTTTTACAAAAGGTATTTCATTAGATTTCAAAGACACTAAATAAACATTTTTCAGATAAACAAAAGATAGGTATGTCTTCCTGACTCTGTCTATGATATTTGTTCTAACAATTGCAAGGAAAATTATTTAAATTTATGAGGGTGTATGTTTGTATATAAATACAAGGGATTTTTTATTTGATTCTAAAAGGCTAAATAAACTTTTGCATATAAAAAAAAGCTAGCTATGTCCCGTCCTAATGATGAGAAGAACAATTTAATATTCACGTGTTTGTGTGTGTGTATTACAGGAGATTTTTTATTTAATTCTAAAATGCCAAATCAATTTTGCCTGTAAAGCAAAACCTGGCTAAACCAATCCAGAGGGTAATTCTAATATTCGTCCTAATGATGACAAGGAGGATGATTTGATATTGACGTGTGTGTGTGTGTGTATATATATATACATATATATATATATATATATATATATATATATATATATATATATATATATATATATATATGTATATATATATATATATATATATATATATATATATATATATATATATATATATATATTACAGAAGATATTCTCTTTCATTCTAAGTTACCAAACAAACACTTGCACATAAACAAAATCGTTCCTCTGTCCTTCCTGCGTGTAACTGCAATGGTCTCCCTAACAACAACAAGGCCAGTAATCAAAGTTAGTCCCAAAATATTCCGCCAGTATAATTACCCCGACAGACGACTGGAAGAGGTAACACGGGCGTAAAATCTAGGCTCCTACCTGTCTACCTTAATTTAACAGGTGAATCTAAATCCCTACCTGCCTACGTTAATCCCTCAGACGGAAATATTCATGTGCAAATCTCAAGTTTCGTTGTGCAGAAAGTGTTGAAACTGGAGTAGAGAGAGAAAAAAAGAGAAAATCTACAAATTGGGGTAATACATGATTCATCACTACACCAACAGTGACCTTTTGGGGTAATGACATTACACACTGCGATGTTATGAGTTGTGTCCACAGGACTGGAGTGAGTTGTTGGTGATGATGTCAGCACGGAATCAGGCGCGTGAACTAAATGGGATTAAGAGGATTTAATGCTCTCAAAGATTACAAGAATAGTCCAGGAGTGGCAATCTATAAATAAAAAAGGGCTTGACTATGGTGGAAACACTTCCTCACGCCCTTTCTCTCGCCAGGGAGAGACCGCAATTTACGTCAACGATAATGGTTTATGAAGAATGTACATGTAGAATGTAGATGAAGAATGTACCTGTAGATGTAGAGTGTAGACTGATTAATCCTTGGCAACAATGAGAGGTAAAGGTTTATGAAGGGAAATGTGTCATCAGGAAAAGTGCTCGGAATAAGGATGTGCTTAATGGCCTGTGCTTTGTTAAGAGAGAGAGAGAGAGAGAGAGAGAGAGAGAGAGAGAGAGAGAGAGAGAGAGAGAGAGAGAGAGAGAGGGCTTATGCCCTGTCAGTTTAGATGAAGAATGCTTTCCAAGCAATGAGGTAGGAACTTGTAAGCTACTGAAGAAGTGAAAGAGCTATGAGGTAGGTGCAAGCATTTGTTATATATATATATATATATATATATATATATATATATATATATATATATATATATATATATATATATATATATATATATATATATATATATATATATATATATATATATATATATATATATATATATATATATATATATCCTCGTGTCGGACAACCATTAAGAAAGCAACATGTTACAGGGGCAGGAGACTTACATTATATAACAAATTACTTTCACCTCTCCTATAACTCTCGTCTCCTTGGGAGCTTGCATGTTCCTAGCTCGTATTGCATCGGGAGCGTCCTTCATCTAAAATGACAGAGCATAATGCTCTCCTGGCAAAAGCCTCTTATTCGTAGTCTCTCTCTCTCTCTCTCTCTCTCTCTCTCTCTCTCTCTCTTTTAAACAAAGCGGAGGCCATTAAGCACATTCTTATTCCGAGCACTTTTGCTGATGACACATTTCCCTTCATAAATCTCCGCCTCTCATTGTTATCAAGGATTCCTCAGTCCACATTCTATATCTACAGTCTACGTAAAATTCTTCATAAACCATTAACGTTGAGGTGGGCTGTGGTCTCTACCTGAGAGAAAGATCGTGAGAAACTGTTTAAGATTTCCTTATGTAATGTATATATATGTATATATATATATATATATATATATATATATATATATAAATATATATATATATATATATATATATATATATATATATATATATATATATAATATATATATATATATATATATATATATATATAATCATAATCATAATCTCAAGGTCACATTACTGAAGAAATCTAATATTCCCTCTGTTCCTCAGAAGGAATTTATTTAAAGATTCCCACGATAAAACACTTTAACACTGAAAAAAAAAATTGATCCAGAAATGAAAACCATGGAAATATAATACATATATATTTTTTAAGTAGTATTCGCCAGTATGCCGATTGATAAGTGATGACAACATTAAACCGAAAGATTAAATATTTGTCAAAACGTTTCCTGCATATTTTTCAGTTAACAGAAAAGCAGGGAGCTGTTTTATACCTAATAGTGATATATTTATGCGTAGGATTTACAAATGTTTACACCAAACTCGAAGCAAAACATTCAACATTCAAAATTCGTTAATAAATATGGCATTGGGAGAGCACTGGGAGAATTCATAAAAAGTACTTTTAATTTGTATCACACTTTAAATTGTTAAGATACAATATAAACTGCTAATTACAATTTAAAATACACCATAAACTGCTACACATGCTTGTGAAATACACCATAAATCGCTACTCCTAATTTAAAATACACCATAAATTGCCACTTCTAATTTAAGATGCACAATAAATTGCTTCTCCTAATTTAAAATACACCATCAATTGCTACTCATACTTGTGAAATTACCATAAATTGCTACTCCTAATTTAAAATACACCATAAATTGCTACTCCTAATTTAAAATACACTGTAAATCATTAGTATGACAATTCACACTCAGAATCACAAGTTGAAACACACTTCCATTTGCTGGTATGATAATGACGCAATAAATATCCTTCTGGTACAGCTGGTCACACTAATAACACAGTTCGGGCATAAATCACCATATGATAATGAATATTGATGATGATGATGATGGCAGGAGAACTCGTCAGGGTGATTGGGCACAATCCAAGGGTGTTGAAGTGAAAGAGGAACCTGTGACACCTCTTAGGAGAGAGAGAGAGAGAGAGAGAGAGAGAGAGAGAGAAAGAGAGAGAGAGAGAGAGAGAGAGAGAGAGAGAGAGTTGATGCTGTTTGGGTCTTTAGACGTAGGGAAAATTTAAATATTATAGAGGCTATGAATGAATGACTCCAAATGAATAGGTTTCAACTTCTGAATAATAATAATAATAATAATAATAATAATAATAATAATAATAATAATAATAATAATAATAATAATAATAATGTTTCATCCAGAGGATCTTATGTCATTTATGAGAACCTGATTATTCTCATTGTGGATTCTGCTTCACTAACTGGAAATCAGTTCCAGCATTGCACACATCACGTGGAGCACTGTAGGCATTACTGAAAGGGTGTCTGGAGCGTCCTGCACCCATTTTTTAGCCTTTTACTCTACCTCCATTTCAGCTTCATTTCTTCCATCTTACTGTCCAACCTCTCTAATAATTATTTCTCAGTGTAACTGGTGGTTTTCTCCCAGTTCCACCTTGGACACTGTCTCGAGGGGTGAATGGTTGAAAGTACCCCAGTCTTTAGGCTTTATCCCAGTTCTCTGAGACTCTGGTTGAGAGTTCTTCTGAGATTCCACGATCCCAGTGGTACCCCAGTTCTCTGAGACTCTGGTTGAGAGTTCTTCTGAGATTCCACGATCCCAGTCTTCCACAGACTGGACTGGCCACTGCTGCCCACGAGAATATCCGTTCTGGAAGAAGGGTTCCAGGTTCCAGGTTCCAGATTTGCAGTAAAATCAGGTAGTTCCTCGTTAGGTAATTTGTAAGCATCGATTCTGTGAAATCGAGGCCGTGAAGCCAAGCACTTGTTGGGGGTAGGCCTACTTTCTGCCAATCAGCTCTCATGACAGTGTAAAACACTAGACGCACTTTCAAAAATTCATTCCCTCACCAAACAATTCCTCTTCTCGACTCGGCCAAAAAAAAAACCCAGTTCCTTCTTCAGCCCTCATTAATCCTCGTGTATACTTTTGACTATTGCAAACAGCCTTATAATGGTTTAATAATTGGGTCATTAATCCTTTTACCACAAATATGAAGAGACCACAAAACCACTTTCCCGGGGCTCAGAAATAAGGTAAATTACTCCCGTGATTGGATTTGCGATCGAAGGGTGATAAATTTCGTAACGCGATCTCTGAAACTTGGGAATGAAGTGGGTGATTAACAAGAGATTTCCCTGTCCATTAAGGGCTGTTAAATTGCAGCTATTACCGGGGTCAAACTTACGTCGAGATAAGTTTTATTGCGGAAAGGAGATGAGGAGATGGTGGAAGCGTTTGTTGTGCATCGGGTGGTATTGTGAAAATGAAAAGAAATTGTGTAATCTTGCAATTGTGTATATATATTATCATATATATATATATATATATATATATATATATATATATATATATATATATATATATATATATATATATATATATATATATATATATATATATATATATATATATGTATATTATATATATATATATATATATATATATAATATGATGTAGAGATAGAGAGAGAGAGAGAGAGAGAGATAAACAATCGCCCAAAGAGCAAATGAAACTAACTTTTTTAAAATCGATTTGTAACAAATGGGCTATTCTTGCTTTACAGCATTGCATGAGAGAGAGAGAGAGAGAGAGAGAGAGAGAGAGAGAGAAGAGAGAGAAACCATCGCCCAAATAGAAAATGAATCAAACATTTTGAAATCGATAGATTACAAATAAGCTATGCTTACTTTACTGTACTGCAAGAGAGAGAGAGAGAGAGAGAGAGAGAGAGAGAGAGAGAGAGAGAGAGAGAGAGAGAGAGATCACTTTCCAACTACAGACAGACAGACAGATTGAGGGAGAGAGAGAGAGACAGACAGACAGAGAGAAAAAAAATTGAGGAGCAGAGAGAGAGAGAGAGAGAGAGAGAGAGAGAGAGAGAGATCAGCCATCCATCACAGAGAGAGAGAGAGAGAGAGAGAGAGATCAGCCATCCATCACCCAACCCAAGCAGCAAATGAGGCACACAAAAAATATATTGTCAGCAATCGCTGTTTCGAGAGAGATCCAGAAGAGATTTTCCAGAGAGAGAGAGAGAGAGAGAGAGAGAGAGAGAGAGAGAGAGAGAGAGAGAGAGCTAATGACGAACAAACACAGATACGAAGGAATTGATAAAAAAAAAAAAAATAAAGAAAGAAAAAGTCACTGATTTCTCCAAAGTCTCGATCCAACCCGTAGTAGTAGTTTGGGGGGTCAACCTCCCCCAAAAAATAGCAAAAAAAAAAACTCTAACGGAGGAAATCGAAAGCTTTTGCAGGTGGAAGAATCAACGATCCTTCTCTCGATCTCAGAAAAAAAAGTAAAAAAAAAAATTAAAGAAAATTGGAGAGCTCCTGGAATGAAAAGCTTTGCTGGAAAAGTCGGGGTGAGGGCGACTTTTGCAGCAGAAAACGATGAGATGTCAACAGACTGCCGCTTCCAGGACGTAATAGATAGATAGATAGATAGATAGATAGATAGATAGATAGATAGATAGATAGATAAATAGATAGATAGGCAGATGAAATGTCAATGGATTTCTTTCAGAAGTAGAGAGAGAGAGAGAGAGAGAGAGAGAGAGAGAAATAGACAGATTGCCTCACGGTTGCTCATTGCTGCAAGTCCAACAACAGGTATATACAGTGATAGATAAATTAAAAATATCAATACGTTTCGTCCAGGAATAGATGGATTGACAGAATAACTGTTGCAGACTTTCTGATATGGTAAAATTAATTGATACATAAATTGTAGATAGATTGACAAATAAATTGTTACCTAGATAGTGTAACAGCTTGGATAAGTGAAAAATAATGTTCTCTTTCAAAACAAACCTCTCTGTAGACCAGTGGGTCTCAACCAGGGGGGAATTCCCACTTAGGGGAGAATTTCAGACTTGGGGGCGGCGGTGGGAATTGTGACCAAGGATTTTTAGTATTATATGCATATTATTTAGAATGCACCTTTTGAGGCAAAAAATTTTGGGAATGGGCCAAAAAAGGTTAAGAACCACTCCTGTAGACTGACCCCGTAAGATGAAAGTAATTCACATAAATGAATTTGCATGAATTTACATAAATCAAGTAAATGAAGATGTAAATAAAACCTGGAATTGAGATTGGAATTTGAGCCGTCTTTTGCGCTCAAAAAGGGCCTAAGTGTTGATAGTGCATAAAGCTTATTTTTACATGTCATTCAAAGGCAAAAATGCTTAATGGAAATTTAGGTAACTTTTTATTTCCTCGTACGAAGCGAGCTAGTGAGGATAACATATCAGCACTGGTATCAATGTCAATATAATATGTATATATGTATATATATATATATATATATATATATATATATATATATATATATATATATATATATATATATATATATATATATATATATATATATATATGTATGTATGTATATACCAGGACTCCCTTCATGTACCACAACAAAGCCAAGTGAAAAATTTGCCCTCATATTTTTATCATTCTTCAATCTCAAATCTCTCTGATTTTCTGTTTGAAATCTCTGTGTTCTCTTCTTCTTGTGGCCCCAGGGGGGGGGGAAAAAATCCCTTTGTAATGTTCTTATAGCATTTGTGAGGTGATTTAAAATCTAAAAGCCTGCCAGGTTTATTTCCTTTGTATCTTCTCAAAACGTTGTTCCGTCCGAGGTGAGTTCATCCTTGCGTGAGATGTGCCTGTATTTGACAGTTGAATAGGTCTTACCACACACACACACACACACACATATATATATGTGTGTGTGTGTGTGTGTGTGTGTATGTGCATATATTATGTATTAAACTTAATCGCTTGCACAATTATTCTGTGCATTAATATAGTTTTTTTTTTCTACGGCTACCAGACGATGAGGGCAGAAAGTCCTTGAAAGCTTGTTACAATTTTTTTTATAAAATCTGTGAGGGTGTGTGTGTGTGTGTGTGTGTGTGTGTGTGTGTATTGTTCTGATATCCCAGACGCGAGTTCGAATCCATGGAGGGCCATCAGAATTTTCTTAATTTCTTTCTTCCTTCATTTGGACCTAGGCTTAGTAGTGACAAGTGTTTCCAAAATGTAAAGAAACAGAGAAGATATATATATATATATATATATATATATATATATATATATATATATATATATATATATATATATATATATATATATATATATATATATATAATCAGTAAATTCTAAAACCAGGCTCATGGAATCAGAGTCAGGACGACACAAAATTAAAACTCCATCCACACCATTTTTGGAAACAGCTAATGGAGCAAGCCTCACTTTTATCTACTTATCCCTCTCTCGCCGGCAACAGGTTCTGGAAAATGTCTTTGTGGGAGGCAGATTTATATGAAAATATTAGAATCATTTTTTTTAAAGGATACGGGGGTGGTGGTGGTGAGCTTCTATGTTGATCAAGGGAGGGACAGCCGTGTACTTTTTCATTAGACTGATGCTGTAGACTCTTGACCTTTCAGTCTGACCTTTTGGTGGAGAGTTCTCTCTCTCTCTCTCTCTCTCTCTCTCTCTCTCTCTCTCTCTCTCTCTCTCTCTCTCTCTCTCTCTCTCTCTCTCTTTAGTCTTTATAGAATTCTTAGAAGTCAGGTACAACAGTCCATACCTAGAATGCTTTTATAATAAAATCGAAAATCTCTCTCTCTCTCTCTCTCTCTCTCTCTCTCTCTCTCTCTCTCTCTCTCTCTCTCTCTCTAGTCTCTATTTAGTTCTTAAAAGTTAGATACCTAGATTGCTTACTCTCTCTCTCTCTCTCTCTCTCTGGTCTTTGAACTGAAATGGAAATAGGGATATTTCATGTAAAATTTCTTTATAGGATTCTAAGAAGTCAGATCTCTCTCTCTCTCTCTCTCTCTCTCTCTCTCTCTCTCTCTCTCTCTCTCTCTCCCTCCTTTGTTACTTCAGATGACTTTATAGACTTATTAGAAGTCAGATGCAGCAGCCCATATCTAGATTGCTCTCTCTCTCTCTCTCTCTCTCTCTCTCTCTCTCTCTCTCTCTCTCTCTCTCTCTCTCTCTCTCTCTCCTATTTAGTCTTCGATTTTAATTCGGACTAAAAATGATATTAGGTTTTTGTTACTTGAAATTTCTTTATAGATTCCTAAGAGATCAGATCTCTCTCTCTCTCTCTCTCTCTCTCTCTCTCTCTCTCTCTCTCTCTCTCTCTCTCTCTCAACGAAGGCAACAGGAGCGTGCAAAAGACGAAAAATGACAATGTTTCACGAACACGATACGGAAGAGAGTCGGAACTTGAGATGCGTCTATCTCATCACCAAGTTTTCAAAATCGGTCTGAAAAAAAGTCTAAAGATAAAAAAAAAAAAGGAATATTGTCTAGCCGTCTCTCGTCACTAAGGAGGTATCTACAACATTACCTGTCGATACAGGAAGATGATACTTGACCAAGCAATGATAATGTGAGCGTCGTCATAAAAAGTGAGTGTTTTGATGATAGATTTCTCGGGAAAAGCTATTCGATGCTTGAGGAATTTGAATTTTGATCATTAAGGTTCAGGTGCCAATTTCAAGTCAAAGTGGACTTGATGAATATGAAAAAATAAACTGGAATTATAACAGGAATCACAAACCTTTGTTTGTGTATGTGTGTGTATGTGTGTGTGTGTTTCTTTAATTTAACATCATGGAATAATGCAAAGGAAAAACATAACTTGGAATGCGTTAAAAAATACAAAATATAAAAAATTAGATTTTAAGTCAAAATGGACTTGATGAATATGAGAAAATAAACAAGAATTATAACAGGCTGTGGAAACCTGTGTGTGTTTTGTGTATGGGTGAGTGTCTGTCTTTAATTTTACATCATGGTTCAGTTCAAAAGCAGAGCATAATCTGGAACACTTAAAAAATACAAAATTAAAAAAATTAAATTTCAAGTCAAAATTGACTTTATGAATATGAGAATATAAAACCTTTGTGTGTGTGTGTGTGTGTGTGTGTGTGTATTTAATTTTACATCATGGTTTAATTCAAAAACAGAACATAATTTGGAATACTTTACAAAAAAATTTTTAAAATTAAATTTGAAGTCAAAATTGACTTTATGAATATGTGAACATAAAACCTTTGTGTATGTGTGTGTGTGTATGTGTGTATTTAACATCATGGGTTAATGCAATGACATTAAAAATCTTGGAACATCAAAAGAACACAAAAATCTAACAAGACTTTTTCCACAAATATCTAATATATCCTCGAGTTTTCATCTGACCAATAAACAATTTAGGATATGAAATCTCTCCCTACAAAGGACTTCCATTCTGTGTGAAAAGACGCATAGCTTTGATGTAGCAACGAAAATATAGATTCACGATAAAAACACGATGGAGAAAATAAGCTAATTTTATCAGACTCCTTACATCAAGGATGGAGACGAATGAGTCTATCAATTATTATTTTCTTCAACTGGACTTTCGTATAAAGTTGTAGGATTTAAAACTCTTCGATATTATTTACAGTGATGTTTTTATGAGAATAAAATGCACAGGGAAAATTTTTTTATTTGCTTACGGGGATATGAAATTAATGTCATTTATTAGAAAAAACGCCCATTGAAAAATCTATTATTTACTCAGAGTCACCTGAAGACTGATAAGGTTGAATGGGATTAATCAGATACCTTCTCAATAATAAGGTAAATTAGGTCATATACAGGTATAAACTAATTAACGATTCTTAGGCAAATGACCTCATATGCATAATATGCATTCTAATTACCCTCTTTTTCATAAGTGTCAGTGAGAACTTAGCCAGTTTGATTTCAGTACCAAACTAACTCGACGAGACGAAGACAAATTTGAACTGAATCGGATATAGGATTTAGGCCAAAGGCCAAGCACTGGGACCTATGAGGTCATTCAGCGCTGAAGCGGAAACTGAGAGTAAGAGGCTTGAAAGGTGTAACAGGAGGAAAACTGTGGGCATTGCTAAAGGGTGTTTGCAATGGCCCTTCGACCCTTATCTGCAGCCACTTATTAGCATTTTACTTTACTTCTTCAGTCTTGCTGTCCAACCTCTCTGACTATTATTTATTTTCTTGCTGTTCAACCACTCCAACTCTTATCACTTCCTGAAGCTCTTATTGTCCTAAATTGCCCACCTAGTGCTCGGCTCGACAGCCTGAATTTAAGAAAATCAAATCAAAAGAGTTTCACAATATGATTTGCAGAATATTAAATATATGTATGTATATACTGTATATATATATATATATATATATATATATATATATATATATATATATATATATATATATATATATATATATATATATATATATATATATATATATATAAAACTCACACACACACACACACATTCCATCAACAGGAACTCTCCTGAAAGTATTCGTGGCCCAGAGATATTTTGTCCACCTCAGGGAGGGAGAATTCCCTTCCTAACTTATGCATGCACACGGTCAGGAGTTTACCCGTCCAGTTGTTTTGTCCGTTTTCGGCAAGATTTTGCAAGCTTTTGCACAACAGTCTTGACAGTTTTCGGAATTTTTAGTTTTAAGAAGAAAATGTGCAAGAAAATTGGGAACTTTAGAACTCGGCAGGAAATGAAAATAAGGAATTTTTTTTTTTTTTGTTAGTTCTTGGTGAGAATCTCGTGATATCTGGTTATACTTTCTTACTTTTATTTTTTTATTTTCGTATGTTAAATGTATGTACGTATTAAAAAGACACACACTACAAAGAGACGCACATAACACACGTACACAGCACATACATACACACACACACACACACACACATATATATATATATATATATATATATATATATATATATATATATATATATAAATATATATATATAAATAAATATATATATATATATATATATATATATATATATATATATATATATATATATATATATATATATATATATATACATATATATATATATATATATATATATATATATATATATATATATATTATATATATATAAATATATATATATATGCATATATATATATGTATATATATATATATATATATATATATATGTGTAAATATATATATATATATATATATAATCAATATATATATATATATATATATATATATATATATATATATATATATGAAAACTACCAACACCCACATAGTTTTTCATTTAATCAACAACACAGGAATTTATGAGAAGAGAACCTCATGAACAAAGTTTCATCCCCCACCCCTACCCCCAAAAACCGCCCCAAAAAAAACACGAAATATCGAACCCGTTTTTAATCAAACATTTCATTTACATTACTTCAACGCCTCCGGCGCCATAGTGGCCCAATTATGCCCCGAAAATGACTGATGAAAAGTGCCGTATTATTTAGGTTCCTCTTTTTTAATGCAGGAAGCTATTTTTGGGATTTCAGAGCAATTAGCAGAGTGGGGAACGTTGCTCCCCTTCAGGAAACTTTCGAAGCGTGTTTTTCAGTGATGATGTTATGTAATATATAATTTTTTTACCTAGATATAATGGAGTACTTCTCAATCTCTATTAACAGATCTATAAAAAAGGGGGTTTTCTAGATCTCTATAAAATAAATTGCAATAATATTTTCTTCTAGTATACTTGGATATTCCAGGTCTCTATACAATAAATAGAAATAATATTCTGATATAGATATTCTGGAGTACTTCTTAATCTCTATTAACAGATCTATAGAAAAACGGATATTCTAGACCTCTATAAAATAAATCGCAATCTTATTTTCATCTACAGCAGATATGCTTGAGCACTTCATAACCTCTATTAACAAATGGATATAATATTTTTTCTAGATATGTTAAAATACTTCTTAATCTCGATTAACAAATCTTAAATAAGATTTTAGATCTCTATAAATGAAATTGAAATAATATTTTTATCTAGATATACAGGAATACTTCATAATCTCCATTAACAAATTCAAAAAAAATATTCTAAATATTTATAGATGAATTTACAATAACATTTTTCTCTAGATAAACAGGAAGGCTTCAAATAGGGGAAAATTTTAACCCCCAGTACTTAATGTATATTAAAAATTCTATAAAAGTATCCTATATCTCAATAAAATAAATAGAAATAATATTTCCATCTAGATAAACTGGAAGGCTTCAAATAGGGGAAAATTTTAAACCTGAGAACTTAACCTATATTAAAAATTCTATAAAAATATTCCATATCTCTGTGAAATAAATAGAAATAATATTTTCCTCTATATAAACTGGAAGGCTTCAAATAGAAAAAAAATTTTAATCCTCATAAAATTATAAAAGATTTTCCAAGTCTGGTCATTAAGGTCAAAATTCGGAGAGTTCAGGCAGATCTGGTTGACTGAGGTACAAAGAGTTATTGTTTATTTGATTTGTATTTTCATTTGTAATACTTTTCACGTCATTTGAGGTGAAGATTAATAATAATAATAATAATAATAATAATAATAATAATAATAATAATAATAATAATAATAATAATAATAATAATAATAATAATAATAATTGTATTCTAAAGGAAACAGTTAATAAGTGGATTATAACATAACTAGGATTTATTCTTTATTGGGTACAATAATAATAATAATAATAATAATAATAATAATAATAATAATAATAATAATAATAATAATAATAATAATAATAATAATAATAATAATAATAGCTTTTCAAGAACCATTTTTCCTTTCCTATGATGTACGTAATTTCTTACTGAGAAAAGCACTTATAATAATAATAATAATAATAATAATAATAATAATAATAATAATAATAATAATAATAATGGATAGAACCACAAATTGTTTATCCCTTATAAAAAATAATTCTAGCAAATTTGAAGGACCAGTGACCAGTCAAAGGCCTAATCTGCATCAAATGAACTTCTCCAGTACCTATATATGTATATATTTCGGGGGATAATCCCAGAGCAGTAATAATCCCAGAATTGCTATCATCATTGCAGAATCTCAATGCTGCAAACGTTGCTATTGCTTGAATTAACATAGAATAACACCTAGCTACAGCAGTCACAGTGACCTTAGCAACAATAACAATTACTGATGCCTGTAATGATACCAAGAGAGCGAGTGTTGAGTGCTGTCATGTAAACATGAGATCAAAGTGTTTATGAGTTCGCAGAGTGAGATTATGAAAAAATATTTTGAAATTGTTTATAATGTGGGAGTTAGCCAGCAAAGATATGATGACATAATATTGGTAGTATGAATTATGTATGCAATGTTATTAAGTTTGGTAATAGTTTAAATGCACGGTTCAACAAGAAATTGAATTTTGGGAATAATTCATTTCTTATATATATATATATATATATATATATATATATATATATATATATATATATATATATATATATGTATATGTATATATATTTATTTATATATATACATATATATATATATATATATATAGTACATATATATATATATATATATATATATATGTATGTATAGTATATATATATATATATATATATATATATATATATATATATATATATATATATATATATATGTATATATATATATATATATGTATAAATTCTTAATTGTACTGCCATTGATGAAAATGTTTGACGAAAATCATTAAAACATTTTAGAAAACCAAAATCTATATCTACATTTTGGTCTATCTATGCATAAGATACTTTTGTGGTTCCTAAAAACCAAATAATAATTTTTCCTCGGTGCCTAGAGCCTTCCAAGAAAACATGGGATTGAAATCAAGAAAAACTTATTTTCATAATTTAGGCTTTCCTTGTCAGCAAGATCTGGTCCAACATTCTAATAAAATAAAAAATTTAACCGAAGTCAGCCTCTTAATTCCTAATCAACTTTTCCTTCCTCAATTCGCTACACGTCCAACACATTTAGCTGAAATGTCAAAATGATTTATTGAAAAAATGGCGGTTTGTGAGGATGGGGGCCCCGGGCTGCATGCCCTTTTAGGCCTCTCCTTGTCAGTGAAGTTTAATTAAAATCAGTCAAAAAACTTCTCGAGGTCTCTTTTCAGTGAAGAGACTTCAAAATGGGATGTGGTCGGGAACGGCTGGTTTGAACTTCAGAGTGGAATCTATCCATTTTTTTTTTGTGGTCTGTGCACAGACGAAAGCGACCAAAAGACAAGCGAATAAATAAGTAGATAAATAGATGAATAAATATATAACAAATAAAGAAACTGATATGTAGGTATATAGATAAATAGATAGAAAGAAATTGAAAACAGACAGATATATAGACAATGAAATAAATAAATAAATAAATAAATAAATAA
>NC_089788.1:76545219-76565219 GCF_040412425.1 Macrobrachium rosenbergii | reverse complement strand
TCTTTCGGTGGCCTCGGTATAATGCTGTATGAGGTCGACCCACGAAACTTTAACCACTGCCCAGTGGTGGCCTATTTTAGATCGTTGCCAGAAGCATGATCATGGCTAAATTTAACCTTAAATAAAATAAAAACTTCCGAGGCTAGAGGTCTGCAATTTTGTATGGTTGATGATTGAAAGGTGGATGAACAGCATACCAATTTGCAGCCCTCTAGCCTCAGTAGCTTTTAAGATCTAAGGGGCTGACAGTAAAAGGTGCAGACAGGATAAAGTGTGGAAGTACAGACAAAAACGGCACAATAATAAATAATGAAAAAAGGGTAATAAGATAAAAAAATAAGATAAAAATAATTCAACATAAACTAGTTTCATATATATATATATATATATATATATATATATATATATATATATATATATATATATATATATATATAAAATTTTTACAAGTCAGGAAAATTACTAAGTGAATTACAAAATGAATACGCATTTTTTCACTGGCCCCCCAAAAACACTACTTAAGATTAAAAATAGATCAGCATAAACTAGTTTTATGTCTAAATAAGCAGAATTCTTTACAAGTTGGAACAGTTATGACGTACATTATCAAATGAATACTTATGTTTTCCCCTTAAGTGTTAACAAGAAGAATTTGAATATACAGAATTGTTTTCAAGTCTGCAAAATTATGAAGTGAATGATAAAATGGATAAGTATTTTTCCACCATAACAATTAACAAAGAGAATTTGAATACCCAGAATTTTTTACAAATTAATAAAATTATGGAGTGAATTATAAAATGAATATGCATATTTCCACCTTAATTTATAAAAAAAAAAAAAGAATTTAAGCTCTCGTTTGCCATTCAGATGTTTCCACCATAACAATTAACAAAGAGAATTTGAATACAGAGATTTTCTCATACCCTTCATGGACGGATCCCCTCAATAGGGGATCTATGATATATAATTAGCTGTCCCTTAAGGGTTTCTGTCAAGAAAATCATGAACTGAATTCTAAAATTCATGTATATTTGTATCTTAACTTATAAAAAAAATATGATCTTTGTCATTCAGACTCACCTCTGACAAGAACGAACTATAAAAATTCTAGGAATTCTGGCATTTAAACTCTCGGGATCATCACTGACGTCAGTCATTATTAATGCTGCGTCGTTTAGGGTAACGAAGAATTTAGATTGATGTCATTAAGGCTTGGAGTGCTGTTTGATTAGGCCATATCCCCTTTGATTACCTATTCTGAGTAGCTTTGTGGAACCAGTACCATTTTTCTAGCTGTATAAGGGACGAGGGTCCTGCCACTTCAATTACACACACACACACACACACACACACATATATATATATATATATATATATATATATATATATATATATATATATATATATATATATATATATATATATGTTGTAGCATGTGCTGCAACAATAATACCATGTAGCAAGGAGAGTGACTCGTTTGATGTTAAAGTAAGCCTGAAACGTGGGGGCACAGCTGTGGGATAGAAGATATAAAAAATATGGATTCCATAAAGGCACGACTCTAATATGACGGAGCATAAAACATGTAAACCAGAAATGAAGGATCCCATGAAATAGAAACCCGGAAAATATGTATGGCCATAAAATGTAAGATTTCCATGGCGGGCTAGTTCGTAAAACTCCCGCTAGGGGGAAATAACTTCTGCCCAGAGAGGGCGTTTCAGCGATTGACTTTGGCGTTTGACTGACGGACAGAAAGTTCTTGTTTATTTTTAGTTTTCTGAAAAGGAAACTATTGTGCCAGGTTTGTCTGCCCATCCGCACTTTTTTCTGTCCGTACTTTTTTCTGTCAGCACTTTTTTCTTTCCTCACTTTTTTCTGTCCACACTTTTTCTGTCCGCACTTTTTCTGTCCACCCTCAGATCTTAAAAACTGTATGAGCCGCAGCCAATGAATCTTTAACCGCGGCCCGGTGGTGACCTGTCCTATATCATTGCCAGACGCACGAATATGGCTAACTTTAACCTTAAATAAAATAAAAACTACTGAGGCTAGAGGGCTGCAATTTGGCATGTTTGATGATTGGAGGGTGGACGATCAACATACCAATTTGCAGCCCTCTAGCCTCAGTAGTTTTTAAGATCTGAATGCGGGCAGAAAAAATGTATCCAAAAAATTAATGCTCCCAAACCGATAGACCGATAGGGCCAATATCAGGACCCCCGAAATTCGGTCGGGAGGTCACGATGATCACGGAGGTGGACTATATCACCACCCCCACCCCAAATATCACCCTGGGCCACACACCCCAAACCCTTCCTAACCCCGCCCCCCCCCCCCTCCCTTTAATGATTCCTGCCAGCATCAAAGGATTTGGTCCAGTCATGTTAATATCCTTCCACCCACTCCCCACGCCCACCAGCGCCAATCCATAATCCTTTGTCCTTTGTATCCTACGCCTTAGGCATCCTATAACGTTGGTGCTTCTCATGATGGCTTTCCTTAGAAGGATGTGAAGGGAAAACGGCCATTTTTCTTTCACTGATAAGTTAGCTTATGATTTATTATTTTTGATGTTCTATTTTTTCATGAGTTATTTTCTTAAAGTTCCAGTCACTTTTTTACAGTCAGTGTAATGTTTATTTTTACATATTATTACTTTATATATATATATATATATATATATATATATATATATATATATATACTGTATATATTTGTATGTATGTATATATATATATATATATATATATATATATATATATATGTATACACATTATACATACATAAATGCATACATACACATGAATCACAACCCACCATACACTAATCACCCTCTCAATTTAGGCATGCAACCAGTGGTGGTATTTGCTTTCGTCATAATGAAATTGAAATAGTATATTTGTTTTGGGGAGCGTAAAATTCAATTAGGTCTCTGTATCATTACAATGAAGCATCTAATTAAGATTTATTGATTACCTCCGCGGTATCAAAAACAATATAGGGAGTCTGGTGTGGACCTCGGGACAGGGCTTTGTGGACAGAGGGGAGCCAGTGAACATTAATATTACATGTGAGTTTCTTTGTAAAATATGATAATGTCATATAATATTTTGATTCATAAGAGAGAAGACCAGGATGTTTCCTTGTAGGTTATTAAAGGCAAATATTTGTTATAATTCTCCAGATTAATTCTCTCTCTCTCTCTCTCTCTCTCTCTCTCTCTCTCTCTCTCTATATATATATATATATATATATATATATATATATATATATATATATATATATATATATATATATATATATATATATATACTGCATGTATGTTTGTGCATATGTGTAGCTATGCAACATCTTCCCCCAATACAAGCTCCCCTTCCATCAAGCTATATCGACTAATTGGGTGGGACCCGATATGAAAAAAAAAATCGACAGCGGAGATAAGGCACCAAGGTAGGTGGAAGGGGCAGCAATTAATTATAATTGGCCCCTCAGAGGCCGTAAAAATCACTGACCTGCGATTGTTTCCTTCAAAGCGTTTATTAGCAATCGTCTCGCATTGGATGGAGTCTGGCTTCATACTGTTACTTGATGATGGCTGGCGGTTTGTGTCAATCATTTTTATGGAAAAAATGCTCATGTATATTATTTGTATGGAAAATTATTTGTAGAAAAACTCACTTATGCAAACTGGATTGGTTTGGTTTTATTTGGTGATTGGAGGTCTGTGTCAATCATTTGTATGAGAAAAAAACACTCACGTATATTATTTGTATGAAAATTATTTGTATGAAAAAAACTCATTTATGCATTTGGATTGGTTTGGTTTTATTTGAGAAAAAAACACTGGTTGGAGGTTCATTTCAAAAATCATATGTGTAAAAAAACACTCACGTATATTAGGTTTGTAATCATTTGTAAAATTAAACACCTTTGTATGTAAAAAATTATTTGTATGAAAAAACTCATTTATGCACCTGGATTGGTTTGGTTTTATTTGGTGGTTGCAGGTTTGTGTCAATCATTTGTATGAAAAAAAAAACTTACGTATATTTTTTTGCAAAAATTATTTGTATAAAACAACTCACTTATGTGTATGGATTAGTTTGTTTAGGTTTGTGTCAATTATTTATATGAAAAAACACTCACTCATATTATTTTTATGAAAAAAAAACTCATTTATGAATCTGGTCTGGTGTGTTTTATTTGATGGTGAAGATTTGAGTCAATTATTTATATAAAAAACACTCACATATATATATTATTTGTATGAAAAAACACTGACTTACATATCTGGCCTAGTGTGTATTATTTGATGATGGGGATTTGTGTCAATCATTTGTAAGAAAAAACACTCATTATGTATCTGGCCTGGTGTATCTATTTAAATAAACACTCACTTATGTAATCAAATACACATACACACACAAATCCACGGACGTGTAAAAAAAAAAAAAAAGGTAAATGGGCTCTCTTGATGGCCTGGTCAGTTATCGGATTCAATAGCATGGCACTTTTCCTGGAAAATGGCTCTAGTTGTATATTATATCTATTCTGCCACCAATTAAATCCCTAGCAGTTATAACTGTTATATGACTTTCAATCACTACTGTTACCCCTAGAATCAAAGCTACAATACTAGTCTTTATGTTCTTTCCTGTGAATGATGGAATCACTTGCTATTATAACATTTATGACATTTGGATATGATAGTTTCCAGCAAACTACAGAATACAGGGGGAATGGTTCAGTTAATTGAGCAAAACAACATCCAAAAAAAACTCATAATTGTTTCTTCTATTTCTAAACAATTATAGAAACTATGATCATTTTAAATTTTTGAAGACAGTGAATATTAATTTTTTCACTTGAAAAATCTCGTGCTTGGTGTGCTACTTATAGACTTCTATCTCTTATAATACTAATATATATATATATATATATATATATATAATATATATATATATATATATATATAATATATATATATATATATATATATATATATATATATATATATATATATATATATATATATATATATATATATATATATATGAAAATAAGAAGGCCCATAAAACACTATTTAAACGTTGAAACCATATATTTCGGGCACTTGTTTCTGTGCCCCTGTTCACTAGTGTGTGTGGTTTCAATATTTTTATATACATGTGTTAAAAAGACATTCATATTATATATACCCAATCATTTATATATTACTTATAACAGGATATCCAAGATGTACAATCATTTCCCAAAAAAATCTAAATATTTTGTATTCTTGCCACAATTACAGACACACCTTTGCCAAACATTCTGCAGAGACCCTGCTGCCTCTCTTGTTTGCAATATATGAGAATGCATAGTGCTGACATATAGAATAGAGAGTCTTTTTTTCAAATTATGAACGAGTGTGGTTGAATTCTACTCAGATGGAAAGGTATTTGGTGTATTTCCTTGATACGCAAGAGACTGTCTCCATTAAGTGAATGATGGAAGGATTTCAGTAAAACTTAAAAATCTATAAAAAAAGATAGATTTAAATATCAAACCACACTTTCATCTGAGACTGGATTAGATTATTATGGGAGTATTCTTAGCAGGTATGTACGTATGAATATATACATATATATATATATATATATATATATATATATATATATATATATATATATATATATATATATATATGAATATAGATATGCATAAATAAATAAATATATATATATATATATATATATGAATATAGATATGCATAAATAAATATATATATATATATATATATATATATATATATATATATATATATATACATATATATATATATATATATATATATATATATATATATATATATATATATATATATATATATATATATATATATATATATATATATAATCACTTTAACACGTGATTCGTCTATGAAAGACTGATGATGCACAGACTTAGAAATTATATATATATATATATATATATATATATATATATATATATATATATATATATATATATATATATACATGTGAAATACATGGACGTATTTTTTTACATATTTTTAAATAAGCGAACCAAAACCAGTCACTCATTCACTGCGCCACAGAGAATTTTTCATTTGTGAAATGTACACCCTCATTACCACGGACAAATCAGACAGATTCCATGAATATTTGATTAGACAGGAGACGGGAGATAGCACTGTTCATTTATCCGTCAGAATTTCGGGGGGGGGGGATTATTCACTTTACAATATTTGAAAATATATAGGCACATATTTTACATTCATTAAAATTTCTCATTGGAGTTTTGTGTAATAACTAACTTTTGATCAGATGCATAGAAATGCATAATGCATCTAGCATTTATAGCAAATTCTGGTCAGGATTATCAGAAATATTTATTTTTCGTTTTATGGATCTATCAAAGTTTTTTTTTTATAGGAGTTTTATCTAATAGCTAACTTTCAATCAGATACACGTAAACAGATAATATATCGAACATATATAGCTAATTTTTTTACCAAATTATTAGAAATATATAAATATATATATATATATATATATATATATATATATATATATATATATATATATAATATAAAATATAAAGAATATAAAACCGAACACATATGAAACCTCATTCATTAGTCCACAACCCCATAAATTATACCTTCGAAGAATGTAGACTCACAAGAAAGATCACTATGAAGCGGACGTATAAAAATAAAAAATAAAAAGAGAAAGTAGACACATGAATTAATTAACAGAAACTGTAACTCAAAGAACCCTAGAACGAAGATCAAAGCTGGCCATCAAAAATCGGAAGTTACAGAAACTCCCCTTTTTGTACGCCCGCAAATCCCTTTGAACACAACCCTACATAAAAAAAAAAAAAACTTATATGGGAACAGAAAAAAGGTAAACTCGATTCAAACTTGAAATCTTTTTTTGGGGAAAGTTGATCTTAGAGGTACAATATTTTTGAGCTGAAGCAGAAACCTAGAGGGAATTTGGGGGTAAGTGGAGAGACCCTTTTAACCCTGACCACATATTCCTATATTCTGTCTCTCGGGGATTTGCTTAGGCACATTTTCAAAGTACTTGTGTGTTTGAGTAGTCACAATCTCCTTTCAACTTTTCTGCTTCCTGGGAGAGTCCTTTGTAAGGAACTCTCCCTACCATACTGAAGGATATGTATAGCATATCCTGCTTAAGTCCGGTAACAGCTTCTGTGCTGGTAGAACTAGGAAATCTTTGGAGACGAGAGTAAAACAGCGTAAAAGATGTATAGGATTTTCGTTCATGTTACTGAAAAATCGTCCAGTCAACTTCATATTAACAATAATAATAACTTATTTCACTTACATACTGTAAAAATACGTGCTTTAGTCGTCTCCTATAAAAATAAGAGTTTGTAAGAACATAAATATCAGCCAAGGCATGTATAAACTTGATCCTTTCATTTCAAAAGAAATATGTAAAATGCATGAATTCTAAGAACTCCAGTTGCTGTAGATTGACAAGATCTGCAAATAGAGCAAAAACGCTAACGGGGTTTATTTATTCTTACTCTTATCAGGAGTAAATATTTTCTAACCGCAGGTTCGTTTGTGTACTATTGTAAGATTTTAGCACTCCGTATCAGGTCTCTTGGGTACGTCTTAGAAAACTGAAAGCAAAACTGACCAGGATTTATTATATATTATATATATATATATATATATATATATATATATATATATATATATATATATATATATATATATATATATATATATATATATATATATGCACCAGTTAACATATTCATTCAAAAGTCATTTCCCAACCTCCTCTCTGTTGCAAACCTGTTCTATAGTTTCACAGGTCGACAAAACAAAATATACACGCTAAAATCTAGTACTGAATATCAACTGATAATATTCAGAAAGCGAGAATTTCGTAGTCGCCAAAGAAAGTGAGGAATTCCATTAAATGCAAAACCTTACATTTGAAATACCGACAATGTCTCTCAGAGGCACCTTTTCGGAATAACTGGAGCGGAAAAGTTAAGCAAGTGGAAGACGTGGAAGATTTTTGTGCTTCCGTGAGAATATTCGTGTGAGGTTTCACTTCAGTGCGGAATTCCCTTCATCTTCTTCTTTAAGATTAGAATTAAAGTAACGATTATAAGTAACGTTAACAATGAGTTTATTAGCAATCCTAAACAATCATTAGTTATTTATTTACTTACTGTAAATCTAGGTGTGGTAAATACAGGATCAAGGGTTAGGTTAGGTTACTTTAATTCAAGATTACTTTAATTCAAGATGTATTTATCCATGCAAACACTTGTAATACTAAGTCCAGAAGATGTAAGATGCAGCATCCTATTAGGTTAGGGTTACTGTTACCCCAGGTCAGGTTAGGTTAATGCAAACACTGATTTATCCACGGAAGAAGTAACATACAGCTTCCTAGGCTAGGTCAGGTTAGGTTAGTTTAATTCACTATCGACATAATATACAGGCATGCATGATTAATGCAAGTCCTGAAGAAGTAAGAAACAGCATCCTAGGTTAGGTTAAGTTACTTTAATTCAAGATGCATTCTTGCAAGTACTACCTAACGCTATAACCCCAAGTCAGGTTAGGTTAATATATCTCCATGAGAGCACTGTCTACTTGCTTTCAAAGCAGGCAAGGTTAATATAATTCCAGGGGATGTACTATTCAACATCCTAAGTTAGGTTAGTTTAGTTTGGTTTAAGATGTGTTTTTGAAAGTACTATCATAAAGCTCGTGTTTCTTCCTTGAATTTCATTTTAGACTTATAATTCTTCTCTTATACCCCTTTTTTGATAGGTCATCCCTTTGATGTAAGTTCAGAGGAGGCAAAATACAGCACCCTAGGTCAGCTTAGGTTAGGTTAGGTTACTGTAATCTAGGATGTATTCTTGTAAGTACTACTGTTATCAAATGAGTATTAACCCTTTTAAATTTTATTGTAGACTTGTAACCCCTCTTTTATATCCCTTTTTCGATAGGTCATCCCTTTGTTGTAAGTTCAGAAGAGGCAAAATACGGCATGCTAGGTCAGGTTAGGTTAGGTTAGGATACTGTAATCTAGGATGTATTCTTGTAAGTACTACAGTTATAAAATGTGTGTCAATTCCTTAAATTTTATCATAGACTTGCATCTCTTTTGTTATGCCCCATTTTCGATAGTGTCCTAGGTTAGGTTAGGTTAGGTTAGGTTAGGTTAGTTTAAGAGGTATTATTGTAAGTACTAAGCAAGTACTAAGCTACTGATATAAAACCCGTGTTATTTCTTTCAATTTTATTGCAGACTTGTAACTCTTCTGCTATATCCCCCTCACTATATGTCACCTCTTTGATACTGACCCTTAATTCTGGTGCGAATTATGAATTGCACGGCATAAAATCAATCTTAATTCTTATTCATATTGGGACGTCACCAGTCCAACCTTCTATCCCCTTCACATTTCATAACGGCACCGCTGCTGTCAATATTCATTGGAGGAAATAAACAGAAATAAACAATAAATGTCACGGAAGCGGGAGAAACAGATCTCTCTGCCAATTACTTGCATTTGGGACGAAACAATCAAGAGGTGGTATGGGAAAGCAACGTCCCATCCTCCACTTCCAAACAGAGAGAGAAAACAATTATGAAAGTCGAGGGGAAAATATTTCGTTTTATTAAATTTTGGCGGAAATCTGCTGCTGCAGAAGATAAGGAAATTGATGGATAAACGTTCATAAATGTCAGGAGTAAAATTATTGGTGCCTAGGTTAATGGATTCTAATTAAATGCTATTCGTCAGTGAATAAAACTAACTTTAAAGCTCTTTCGTTTCGTTGTGATGTTATTATTATTATTATTATTATTATTATTATTATTATTATTATTATTATTATTATTATTATTATTATTCATAGGAACAAGCCCACCACAGGGCCACTGACTTGAAATTCAAGCTTCCAGATATTATTATTATTATTATTATTATTATTATTATTATTATTATTATTATTATTATTATTATTATTATTATTATTATTATTATTATTATTATTATTATTATTATTATTATTATTATTATTATTAAGAAGAAGAAGAAGATAAGACCTTATTCATACAGATCAAGCCCACTACAGGGGCCACTGACTTGAAATTCAAGTTTCCAAGGAGTATTTTTTTGTTTATTAGAAAGAGTAACAGAAAGAAGAGATCACTTAGTAATTAAGAAAAAATAATTAACAGATTAATAAATAAATAAAAATAAATGTAAGTAAATTATTAAAATAGAAGTAAAACTGTATAACAGCTAAACTAAAAATCTACTAATGAAATTTCTGTCAAATCAGATATTTTGGTTCATTGACAAACATTAATTAGCTTTTAGTTTTAAGAAGAATGAATTATGAATTATTAGTATTCATTAAAGCACAAAAACAACTTTGAATTTTTTTCGTTACGCTGTGATGATAGTTGGACCAGAAATCTGTCGTTCAAGTTTCTGTCAAGTCCAGATATTTCGTCTCATTGAAAAAATCGTTACTTATCCTCAAGTTTTCTTGGAAAAGTTCTAATTATCAGTGTCCCACCAGCTCGTAATAATATTATGTGCCCCGCTGTCGAACTTCTCCAAAGTTCCAGGGGCCCTTTATTCCTCAGAGGACGTCGGGCAATTGGAACTTCGGAAGTTCAAGAGAAGATTCAGTGCATTACTACCCTAATACTATTTCCTTTGCATTCTGATACATTTTTATCTTTTTATTTTTATTTATTAATTTTTTTCCTTTTAATAAGTGAGTGGGATCTCCTCTTACTTCTTCCTGATGAACACCTTAATATTCTTTGGAAGCTTGAATTTCAGGTCAGTGGACCCTTTGGTGGGCTTGTTCCATATGAATTGGGTTCATCTTCTGAATAATAATAATAATAATAATAATAATAATAATAATAATAATAATATTCTTTGGAACCTTGGGTTTCAGATCAATGTCTCCTGTTGTGGGCTTGTTCCACATGAATAGGGTTCATCTTTTGAATAATAATAATAATAATAATAATAATAATAATAATAATAATAATAATAATAATAATAATAATAATAATAATATGTGCGAACGAACCCCCACAAGGTGCAACTTTGGGGAAACAGAATCAACAAGACGTTCGTCGATTGTGGAGCAATTTTCCGCTTCAAGGAAAACTAAATCGCGGGGCGGGGGAAGCAACAAGCAAGCAACGCCGTTAGCACCAATTGCTTGCGGAAAGCAATTTGCCACTCCGCGCGAATCAAGATTTTGCAAGCCACAAAAACTGAAAGCATTTTATGGCATCGCAATGTTCCTGTTGTCGGCAGGCGACATCAGAACTCGAGAATTCCATGAATACAAAGAAGAATGGAATGGAATGGAGAGTTTCGGCCAAAGGTCAAGCGCTGGGACTTGTGAGGTCATTCAGCTCTAGAAGGGATATTGAGGTTTGAAAGGTGTAAGCAGTTGCAATATGAAACTACTGTTAGGAGAGGGTGGACATTAAGAAAGAAGAAAGAGAATATGAATGGAGGTGCAATAAAAGGAATGAAAGGGGTTGCAGCTAGGGGCTGAAGGGACGCTGCAAAGAGACTTTAGTAATGCCTACAGTGCACCACGTGAGGTGCACTGACGGCACTGACTGTCATGTTTTATCTTTGGTAAACACTGACTCTCCCAAAGTGTCTTAGGTAAATTGGTACATTTTTTTTTTTTTTTGCTCTTCAAGATCTCAGGATGAATCATTACGAAAAAATTGGCATGTGTTAAACACCCATAGAAATAAGATCTTTAAGTTCTTGTGAAGTTTTTTGGATAATTAGGTTTCAATTTTATTTTCACCTCAAAGCTGGAATATAGTCTTCAAGACATACTTCCAACATATGATGGTTCAATTTCGAATAATATTTTTCATTATTTTTTGTATTATTTTTATTATTTGCTATTATTATTTTATCATTATTCTATAATTTTATTATTATTTTATTATTAATCTAGTACTTTTTTATATTTTCATTTTTTATTATTTTATTAGTTCATTATTTTACTATTAATTTGTCATATTCTCGTTATTTTCATTATTTTCTATTTTGAAACTAATCATAGTCTACTAATACTTACAGCCGTTCAGTTAAAAGCTGATATCTTCAATACTGACTATTTTGTGCTTTCAGTAAACAAATTAAATGTCTATACGAACAAGACTTAATGTCATCATGTATCGTAGGTAACAATTTGCATATTTCTCCCTAAATTCAAGAACAATGAGTCAAAACAATCAATTAACAAGAAATTGTTAGAACTTGCAATCTGCATACACAAGATGTTAGTTGCGTATATACAATCTGTATACGCAAGAGTCCTTCTCAGGTGGAGAAAAGCAATGTGATTCACAGATAATGGGAAAATGAGGGTTCTGTAAGCCTGAATATATCCTGGTAAGTCCAAAATAATTGCTCGAAGGGGGTCTGTAGGGAACACGACTTTAGTGATATTCAGAGGAAACATATAGCCTACACACACACAACACACACACATATATACATATACATACACACACACATATATATATATATATATATATATATATATATATATATATATATATATATATATATATATATATATATATTTTTTTTTTTTTTTTTTATTTATATGTATTTATATATAAACTAAATATATACACCACTTGATACCCCAATAACTCAGATGTTTAGGCACTGAATTACAAACAAACAATTACCTTAATATTCATGCAATACTAGGCAAACGGAAATAATCTATTCTCCTTGAAGATATGGACAACTATAATGCAAGATTTGCTTGCGTTGAAAATTCGACAGTATCTCAAAATCCATCAGACACAAACTTAACCCTTTACCTTAGCTACCTAACTCTATTATTATTATTATTATTATTATTATTATTATTATTATTATTATTATTATTATTATTATATATACTTAAGTTATACCCTATAACTATATTTAATTATTAAACAAACAATTACCTTATATTCATGCAATACAGAAACGGTAACCTATTCTCCTTTAAGATGGAAAACAAATGCAATATTTGCAAAATTGACAGTATCCAAAATTCATCAGACACAAACTTAACCCTTCAAGCTTAACTCTAAAGATTATTATTATTATTATTATTATTATTATTATTATTATTATTATTATTATTATTATTATTATTATTATTCATTATTATTATCCAGAGATGTAACCTATTCCTATGGAACAAGCCCACCAAAGGGGCCACTGACTTGAAATTCAAGCTTCCAAAGAATATTATTAATTATTCTTCTTCTTCTTATTATTATTATTAATTAATAATTAATTATTATTATTATTATTATTATTATTATTATTATTATTATTATTATTATTCAGCAGGTAACCCTATTCCTATGGAACAAGCCCATTATTATGACTAAATTAAGCTTTAAAGATTATTATTATTATTATTATGAACCCTATTCCTATGGAACAAGCCCACCTCAGGAGCCACTGACTTGAAATTCAAGCTACCAAAGAATATTATGGTGTTCATTAGGAAGAAGCAAGAGGAACTAAATGGAAACGCAGAAAGAAGACATAACACTAATTAAAAAAGAAAAATATAAATAAATAAATAAATAAAAATTATTAAAATGAAAGAAGAATAGCATTAGGATAGCAATGCATTGCATTTTCGCTTGAGCTTCTGAAGTTCCAACCAACCGCGCATCCTCTGGGAGGCTGTTCGAAAATTCAGAGAAATTAATATACTCACATCTAAGATTCTTTCCCGTAAACACAATGCTTCCTTTAGCCTCAATTCGCGCCACGGAAATTCAGAAGCTGAGTATATTTCTTGACGAAGAACCAAAAAAAGAGGGTCGTCAATCATCTCAGATGAGTCAAATCAGCATCCTTCCCCATTTATCTACCCCCAGAGGCTGGAGGCTTTATCTGAAACAACTATAAATCTCTATGAGGTCGGTTCGTTCCAACAGTGGTTTTGGGAGGAAATAACAGGACCAGAATTTTTGGGGTAGGTTTTAAGTGATGGCAACCAGGCCATGTTTTCCTTCTAGGTATTATTTTTTTTTTTAAATTGAAAACCTGAATGTTTTTATTATATTTTTTTTTTTTTTATGGAAAATACAAGGCAGGAAATAACAATTTTTGTGGACAGGTGGCAGCTTGAGGTATTAATTTTTTTTAAATTGAAAACCTGAATGTTTTTATTATATTTTTTAATTTTTTTTTTAATGAAAATACAAGGCAACAATTTTGGGATAGGTTTGAAGTAATGGCAACCAGACTTTGTTTTCTTTGTAGACACTAATTATTTTTTTCATTAAAAAGATTGAATTTTAACATATAATTTTATATTTTTTAAGAATTTATTTTATGGTAACCAGATTCTGTTGTTTTTTTTTACACTAATTATTTTTTCAAAATGAAAAAAAGTAAAATTCACATATATATAATTTTCTTTCAGGTAACCAGATTCTGTTTTATTTCTAGCCACTAATTAATTTTTCAAAATGAAAACGAGAATGTTTTTATATATAATTTTCTTTTCTGGTAACGAGATTCTCTTTTTTTTAAGACAATCATTCTTTTTTTTTTAAATGAAAAGGGAATATTTCTTTTCTGGTAACTAGATTCTGGTTATTTTAGACACTAATTCTATTTTCAAAATGAAAAGTGAATATTTTTTTATACAATTTTCTTTTCTGGGAACCAGATTCTGGTTTTTTAAGACAATTTTTTTTTATGAAAAGGGAATATTTTTTTTCTGCTAACTGGATTCTGTTTTTTTCTAGACACTAATTCTATTTTCAAAATGAAAACTGAGTATTTTTATATAATTTTTTTCTGGTAACCAGATTCTTTCTTATTATTAAACACCAATTCTATTTTCAAAATGAAAAATTGATGTTGTCATATATCATTTTCTTTTCTAGATTCTGTTTTCTCTCTACACTGATTTTGTTTACAAAATGAAAAGTAAATTTTGTTTTATATATAAATTCATTTTTTTTTTAAGAACTGCAGCCATCAGGGCCTTGATACAAGACCCCCCCTTTCACAAAATATAAAGTTTTTCAAAGGCTGAAAACGAGAAAGTTTTTATTGAATTACTTTCTTTTTAAGACCTCGCGTCTTCTCGGCGTAGCTGATGCTTTCCGAGTCTTGTAATCAAAGTTTCTTTTCACAAAATATGAAGCTTGTCAAGTTGTATTTGTTCAGCGGATTGAATTTACTTTTAATTCCGGTTGCCAGTTCGTTACTTGCTAAGAGTACAAGGAAAACACTGACGGGTGAACCTCTCTCTCTCTCTCTCTCTCTCTTCAGATTGCTTGCTAGGTAATAACTTAAGAATAAACAGAAAAAGTTATTAAAAACTCTGCTCTCTCTCTCTCTCTCTCTCTCTCTCTCTTGCTTCTCTCTCTCTCTCTCTCTCTACAGATTGCTTGCCAGGTAATAACTTAGAAATATACCAAATGAGTGATTAAAAACTCTGCTCTCTCTCTCTCTCTCTCTCTCTCTCTCTCTCTCTGAATTTGGAATATTAAAATATACACAGTGAAACTATAGGCAAACGGAAATCTTCAAAAAACACACACTCAGCTTTCAGCCAGGGCCCGGTAGTGGCATGTCGTCTAGCGTTGCCAGACGCACGATTATGGTTAAATTTAACCTTAAATCAAATGAAAACTACTGAGGCTAGAGGGTTGCAATTTGGTAAGTCTTTGATGATTGGAGGATGGATGATCAGACAAAATCTGCAGCCCTCTAGATAGTTTTAAGATTTGCGTACGCAGAAAACTCATCTCGATAGTTTTTCTTTTGCAGAAAACTAAAAAAAAAATGTATTCTGGTACTGAATATCAAACCGCAAATAGCGCAGGAGACATCTCTGACTACGAGTAAAGTTTTAGAAGAGGTCCATAATATTCCGCTGGAAATGTTTGCAGAAACACGCGCGTATTTTTTTATTTTTATTTTCACCTTCATTTCCTCTCGTTCTAAGCAAGGAGGATGTCTGATATTGCTGGCATATATATATATATATATATATATATATATATATATATATATATATATATATATATATATATATATATATATATATATTTATACAGTATATATATATATACACTGCGTCCTGGAAATGTTCCAGTAGAAAAGACTTGGAAAATGAGTCGCGCTTCACGGGAGGACTTGTAAATATGACTGGGATTTATTTTTTTGCCTCTCTCTCTCTCTCTCTCTCTCTCTCTCTCTCTCTCTCTCTCTCTCTCTCTCTCTATGGCTTGGAAATAAAGTCGAAACCGGTCAGAACCTACAACCCGTCTCTTATTTTTCACCTGTGGTAATGTGTGGTAAATTAATCACGTATATTATATATATATATATATATATATATATATATATATATATATATATATATATGTGTGTGTGTGTGTGTGTGTGTGTGTGTGTGTTTATATATATGATGGATAAGGACATAATTCAGTGGAAGGCCAGTTGATGTAGGTGCAATATTGTGAGATGAGATGCGTCGTGAATTCTTGGCTTAAAATACTTAATTATATCGTGACAGTGATAGCAAATAGTAGGCATTGTTAAAAGGGTGTTTTCTTAGCCCCCTGCGACCCCTGGCTGTACTCACTTTTTAGCCTTTTACTTTACCTCAATTCCTCCTTCATCTCTTCAATCTTGCTGTCCAACACCTCTGACTATTACTAATTAGTGCAACTGTAGAGCTTTCACCCAGTTCCAACTTCAGATCCCTGTACCTCAAATCATTTATTTCCTGAATATCTCCAATTTTGCTCTCCAACCCCTCTGACTATTACTCCTTAGTGCAACTGTAGATCCCTGTACTTCATATTACTTGTCTGAATCTCTGTATCATGCTGTCCAACCACTCCAACTTTCCCTTTTCACTGTCTTAAACTGAAGGGTTGAAAGAGTCCCCAGTGCTTGACTTGACTTCCTGAATTCCATTAAATCAGGTCATCTCAGAATTTATATCAGCTGATGTTATTTCCTGGCGTAATCTGTTTTTTACTGGCAGACCGGACCTGCTGCTAATCAGATGACCCTAGATACTGAATGGTACAGCCCTAAGTCTGTTCTCAATTATCTCTCATTTTCAGCTAAAATGGATTTCTTTTCCGTTTCTCTTATTTTAGCTGATGCACTAATTATTATCCCATCTATTTTTTTAAACTTGTTTTAATATTTGTATTAATAGCTTTGCATAATAATAATCACTTGTTAACAATATCACATGCGTATCTTTTTCCTAACAATGTTTTAATGTTTCTTGCAAGAGGTTTGCTTAGCAATGTTCACGTGTTTAGAATATCATATACATATGGTTTTCCTAATTAAATTTTAAAATTTTAAATTTTTTCCCCTAATTATATCAAGAATTCTGAACAGGAATATTGCGTTTGTATAGAATATTATCCATTTACGTTTTTATATTTTTATATTTCTATCAATAAGTTTGCATTGCAATAACCACTTGTTTAGAGTACCACATGCATATGCATATATATTTGTTCCTAATTATATCAAGAAGTCTGAATAGGAATTTTGCGCTTGTATAGAATATTATCCATTTATGTTTTTTACATTTTATATTTTCTATCAATAAGTTTGATTGCAATAACCATTTATTTAGAGTAATTCATGCATATGCATATATTTTTTCCCCCTAATCATATTAAGAATTCTGACCAGGAATTCTGCGTTTGCAGAGAATATTATCCATTTACGTTTCGATCTTTCAGTTGACAAATTTGCATAACAACATTTCGCTAGTTCCGAATTATGCATTATTCACGACCACTGACGGTTCACAAGATTCCTTTCTTCTCCCTTACCAAAAATAAATAAACAGAAATAAAAAAACACATATCCTTTCGACGTATTAATAAATCAAAGACCGTCAGATGTGTTCCGGACCCCGGTATCCATTTTTACGAAGGGAACATTTAATGTAATTTGTAAATACGAAGGGGTGACGGCAATAAGAAAGGACTTCTTTTAATTAAGACAAATTGCACCTGATGAGAATTTCTTGTTACGGCTCCGCGAGGAAATAATTGATCAGAGAACGCGAACGGAAAGTCAAGTTAACGCTTTTTTTTTTTTACGGGTCAGTGGGAAATATAAAAAATCCATTTTATTATATTTTGTCGTGTTTTGTAGGTCAGGAAGGCCGGGTTTTTATTTTCACTGATGAAAAAGGAATAAAAGGTATTTAACAGAAGCTATTGGAAGATTATTTTCCAGTGTTAAGTGTCTTCCAGTTTTTAGTTTTCTGTAAAAGAAAACTATTGTGCCGGCTTTGTCTATCCGTCAGCAATTTTTCTCTCAGTACTTTTTTTTTGTCCGCCCTCAGATCTTAAAATCTACTGAGGCTAGAGGGTTGCAAATTGGTATGTTGATCATCCACCCTCCAATCATCAAGCATACCAAATTGCAGTCCTCTAGCCTCAGTAGTTTTGATTTTATTTAAGGTTAAAGTTGGCCATAATCGTGCTTCTGACAACGATATACAGGGCCAGGCCACCACCGAGCCGTGTTTAAAGTTTCATGGGCCGCGGTTCATACAGCATCATACCGAGACCACCGAAAGATAGATCTATTTTCGGGATTATACGCTGTAGCGGCTGTACGGAAAACTCGACTGCGCCGAAGAAACTTCGACGCATTATTTACTTGTTAAAAATGTCTTGGATTTTATATCATATCTTTGTTTTTTCGTGTTTTTTAAATGTTATTTTTCGATGCATATTGTAACTACTAATATATTAATTATTATTCATTTTAATTATGATAACTGTCATTATGATAATTATTATAATTTCCTCACATTAATGATACCTAAATCATTATTAATATCTCAGCCTACCATTAATATCATTCTTTGCCGAAACAAGGTGTCATTTTCAATAGTATTTCCTATATTAATAACTCATCTGCTGAGTCATGGATGGACCTCATGTGCCGAAAACCTTTCCACAATAAAGCAGAAAAAATTTTAAAAAAATAAATTAACAATACTAAATTGATAAATCAACTTACAAATACCTAAAAAAACTTATGATAATTTCAGAATTATTTGTTATATTATCCAGATTAGTTATAATCTGTTATCAGTAAGTTGTAGAAATAAACAAGTAAAAATGCGCCGAAGTTTCTTCAGCGCAATCGAGTTATCTGTACAGCGTATACATCAAGGCCACCGAGAACAGATCTATCTTTCGGTGGTCTCGGTATAATGCTGCATTAGCCGCAGCCCATGAAACTTTAACCACGGCTCGGTTTTGGCCTGGCATATATCGTTGCCAGACGCACGATTATAGCTAGCTTTAACCTTAAATAAAATAAAAACTACTGACGCTAGAGGGCTGCAATTTGGTACGTTTGATGGCTGGAGAGTGGATGATCAGCATACCAATTTGCAGCCATCTAGCCTCGGTGATTTTTAAGATCTGAGGGCGGACAGAAAAAAGTGCGGACGGACAGACAAAGCCGGCACCAATAGATTTCTTTTCAGAAAACTAAAAACCCAACTAATTAGTGTTCACGAAGGCTTTACCATTTCCGTAGCTATTGCAGTAATGAGTCCATTAACTCAGAAAACCATTGGTAATCAGATTCGAGAGCATGAACAGCTGGGAATCCGATTATCAAATTCATAATCAGCAAATTACATCCGGCTACCCGGGTTCCATTCAACAAGTTCGGATAATCCTTCGTTCCTCTAAAGAGAACTCGGCTGGTTTTAAACGGAATTAGAGCTGGTTATCATTTCAACAGGAGCTTATTAAAACGATGAGAGAGAGAGAGAGAGAGAGAGAGAGAGAGAGAGAGAGAGAGAGAGAGAGGGCCATGCATAGACCACTACTTGTCAATGTGCACGA
>NC_089788.1:76510219-76540219 GCF_040412425.1 Macrobrachium rosenbergii | reverse complement strand
ATATACCGAAATAGATCCAGGACTCATGCAGAAGAGTGTGCTACTAGAAACAGCTCACATAGTGAGAAAAGTGATGGACTCCTAAGGAGGCAGGATGCAACCCAGGAACCCCACACTATAAAAACCACCCAGTCGAATAGGATGACTGTGATAGACCAAAAAGAAATTATTATTATTATTATTATTATTATTATTATTATTATTATTATTATTATTATTATTATTATTATTATTATTATTATTCATATGAAATAAGATTGACTTGAAATACAATCTTCCAAAGAATGTTCCATATGAACATATTAGGCAATACAAAAGAAGAAAAAAAAGATAAATTAATAAATGCATAGATAAATGGGTAAAATCATGAACAAACTATTTAAATACAAGGTGAATTGTATTAGGTTAGTAATGCATCGCATCTTCGCTTGAACTTTCGAGATTCTAATTACAAGTATCCTCAGGGTGACTGTTCCACAGTCTAGGGGTGAGAGGACACAAGACCTCTGGAACATGAGAAGGGGGAATGTCCTTAAATTCCTAAATTCAGTTTTTTTATGAATTCCAAAAATAAAAAATAAAAACTTTAAAAGCCATTATGAAGAGAAAGCAAAGATATATAGTGGATTATCAGGCAAGTGCCTAATCTTAGGTACTTTCTGAAATTAAATATACATTGTAAAGTCCTCCATTAGTTGATTTAGAGCTTTGTAACCATTAAAAGCTGGAATATTTAATGAATATTACATGACTACCCAATATAGATACCCTGTGGATTATCAGATCAATGCCTAAGAATTCGTGCTTTTTCAGGTAAAATATACAACTGGGAACCCCCCTAGGTAATATAGACCTTTGTAAACATTTGATATTTTAACAGCTTCGCCAAATATACAACTAGGAACCCCCCTTGCATATGTAGACCTTTGTAACCATTTAACGTTTTAACAACCCCACCATGGTAAACCTTTTCACAGCCGGATGTGTGTCTGTAACGCCCTTACGAAAGAGAGAGAGAGAGAGAGAGAGAGAGAGAGAGAGAGAGAGAGAGAGAGAGAGAGAGGATTCTTCACGCCTTCACAGACAGAGTTCCCTGACTCAATACTCCATTTCTCGTTTTTGGTTTGTTTGGTTACAAATTCTCGAGAGACTCTTGACGCCGAGTTCCGGGTTCCGTAAGAATCAGACGTTGTTTTCGAGGACTTTGAAGAAGAGAGGGTTTATTAAATCGATTTTAAAACATCTTCAAAGGGCGAGGTATGATGCCACCTTGATACACAACAGATCTTGCGCAACACGAAATAAATACGAATCGATGGAATGGAGTGTGTTAGGAAGCCAGTGCAGGTTTAGGTTCGGTGCTGAAGTGGAATAATGAGTTATTTTGAGTGAGATATCCAACTGTGATTTTTGCCTCTCTCTCTCTCTCTCTCTCTCTCTCTCTCTCTCTCTCATGAATCATTTATAAAGACACTGGGTATGTGTTGTCTGTCTCTCTCTCTATCTGACTAATGTTATAAAAAATTCTCTCTCTCTCTCTCTCTCTCTCTTCTCTCTCTCTCTCTCTCTCTCTCTCTCTCTCTCTCTCTCTCTCTCTCTCTCTCTCAAATCATTTATAAAGAAATCTATATTGCTTGTCTGTCTGTCTCTCTTATGACTAATGTTCAAAAGAAATTAAAAATGTCTACCATCTCTCTCTCTCTCTCCTCTCTCTCTCTCTCTCTCTCTCTCTCCTCTACCTCTCCTCCTCCTCCTCCTCCTGTCTGGTTTAAATCACATTATAAAGAAATCTCTCTCTCTCTCTCTCTCTCTCTCTCTCTCTCCTCCTCTCTCCCTCCTCCTCCTCCTCCTCCTCCCTCCTCCTCCTCCTCTCTCTGTCTGGTTTAAATCACGCTATAAAGAAATCTCTCTCTCTCTCTCTCTCTCTCTCTCTCTCTCTCTCTCTCTCTCTCTCTCTCTTTTACCAAGTAAAAGACCGTGTTATCCATCCTTTGAAATCGCTAATCAAAGTAGCTTTGTGCTACAAAAGAGTCTTTCAAGCCATGAAAAGCCTTCATAAGCCTTCATAAGCCTTCATTTAGAAGAATCACTTAATGGACTATCTTCGCTTCCTGGTAACAGCTCCTGAATTCTGTAGCAATTTGCTAAACAGAACCTTTAGAGCAGACGAGGTGATTATCCTGCAGTAGATGCAGTGCTAATTACTTTTTCTTTTTAGTTTTCTGTGAAAGAAAACTATTGTCTGTCCGTCTGCGCTTTTTTTGCCCGCACTTTTTCTATCCGCCCTCAGATCTTGAAAACTACTGAGGCTAGAGGGCTGCAAATTGGTATGTTGATCGTACATCCTCCGATCATCAGACATACCAAATTGCAGCCCTCTAGCCTCAGTAGTTTTGATTTTATTTTATGTTAAAGTTAGCCATAATCGCGCTTCTGGCAACGATATAGGACAGGCCACCACGGCCGGTTGAGCGATTCATGGGCCGCGGCTCATACAGCATTATACCGAGACCACCGAAAGATAGATCTATTTCCGGTGGCCTTGATTATACGCTGTACAGAAAACTTGATTTTTTTACTTGTTTCATCCTATCAGCAAATAACTGTTTCAGCAAAGGATGTATGAAGGATTGCAAAGATTATCCTATTCATAATGAAGTGTCCTATAGGATGCACTGGTCATCCTATCGGATAATGATTTAGTTATGATTATTTCACTTAATTTAGGATGAGAAAACCTACATTTGCACTAAGAAGTAAGAGTCAGAGGTGTTGGACAGCAACGAGACTGAAGGAAGGATGAAGGAATGGAGGTAAAGTAAAAGTAAATAAAAGTGGGACTCTGCAAACACCCTTTAGTAATACATACATTACAATACGTAAGGCGTACTGTGGGCACTGACCTCCTTCGGCGCTATCAGCTGATAGTCTGCTCAGGAGAGGAGAACTCCTTCCCACCTGTAAAAGAACAAAGAGTTGATAAATCTGCTTTGATTTTATTATAATAATTACTAAAAAACAATTCAGACATTTCTCGATTACTATGAGAATGAACATGGCAGAAATTACTCAAAATATCTATACATATATGTATATATATACATATGTATATATATATACCAAAAATATATCATTGGTAATAACTCAAGATATTTAAATCATAAATGAGAAATTTACCCAAAGACACAAAAATGCTATATAATATTAGGCAGGATTTATCAAAACAAACCCATTGTCATATTTTGCTTCAGAATCCAGTTCAGAAAAAGGATTTTATCAACAAAATGTAATCTATTTTATCCCGTGCACAATTTTTTGTTTCATACATACTCACCACTTCACTTATTACCTAATATTATCTTAATATTCTTGAACTCTAAAAACTCCATATTCGATATTTACCCGGACCCAATATTTTGACCAAAAGTAGATTCATTTTCATTTTTGTTCCTACGTACGTATATCAGTATCAATGAGGATATAATATATATATATATATATATATATATATATATATATATATATATATATATATATATGTATATATATATATATGTGTGTGTGTGTGTGTGTGTGTGTGTTTGTGTGTACGTATTGTCTGCCTATTTCATTCTGATATACATACGTAAGAATAAAATTCAAATTAACCTATTTTTGGTAAACGCATTGGCTCTGGAGTTTTTAAAGTTCAAGAATATAGATAAAATATATTGGGTAATAAGTGCAGTGGTTCGTATATATGGAACGAGAAATATATATATATATATATATATATATATATATATATATATATATATATATATATATATATATATATATATATATATATATATATATATATATATATATATATATATTACCACTTTACCACTGATACATCTATTGCTATTGCTTTTGCATTTCTTTTTTTCACATTAGTACTTCCCTCATCCGTGCTAAGACTTGGATGGGCTATTTGTAGTAATATATAATTATATGTTTCGATAATCGGATTATCGTATTACGCACTCTCTGATACGTAATTACCAGTAATTAATTCTGCATATACAATGATACGATATAATTGAATCAAGCATTATCATAATTATCGTTATTATAATTTTCGTTATTATAATTATTCAGGAGATAAACCCTTATTTGTGTGGAACAAGACTCAAGGGGCCATTGATTTGAAATTCTGGTAGGACGCTTAATTCAGTTATAATTCCATCGTAATTATGCTTTGGATTGACCAATATTCCTTTTCAGTTTTCTGTAAAAGAAAACCATTGTGCCGGCTTTGTCTGTCCGTCCGCGCTTTATTCTGTTCTCACTTTTTTCTGTCCACACTTTTTCTGGCCGCCCTCAGATCTTAAAAACTACTAAGGCTAGAGGGCTGCAAATTGGTAACTTGATCATCCACCCTTCAATCATCAATCATACCAAATTTCAGCCCTCTAACCTCAGTAGTTTGGATTTTATTTAAGGTTAAAGCTAGCTATAACCGTGCTTCTGGCAACGATTTAAAATAGGCCACCATTAGGCCATAGTTAAAGTTTCATGGGCCGCGGCTCATACAGCACTATCCCGAGACCACCTAAAGATAGATCTGTTTTCGGTGGCGTTGATTATACGCTGTAGCGGCTGTACAGAAAACTCGATTGGCATTTTTTACTTGTTATATTTTGCTAATAATTATTCATTCTTCACAAAAGAATCTGATTTCATTTAATTCTTGGCCATTTCTGCTTTCCAACGGATAAAAGCAACGTACATAACGACAGCAAGCACAGGTAATGTCTCAATTAACCTTCCTGACAGGTGAGACTGAGATTAACGAATAGCTGGGTACCATAAGAACCAGTTCTTTTATTTTTCTTTCTTATTTTTTTTACCTGGATTTCTCCTCTCCCCTCCGCTGACAAGGTCGACCCAAAAGAGAGATTTATGGTACTTTTTGATCGCGGATTTAGCTTCCAGGGAGAATTGTGGTGGAATGTGGCACTGAAAGTTGATTCTGGGATTTGGGGTTATTTATGGTGCTCCTGTTTCACTGCCATGAACGATAAGATTGCTGGAAGTCAGGTTCGTGTATGTATATGTATATGTATGTGTATGCATATATATATATATATATATATATATATATATATATATATATATATATATATTTATGACTCTAATTTCAGTATAAATCTATCGTTCCTGGCAGTGGTAGACAAGAGTGCCAATTATAACCCAAAATCCCAAAATCAACCTGCAGTTCCTATGCCTTTAACACTTGTCCAAGTTATTCTTTTAGTTTTTATTCAGAATTTCAGCTTATAAAAAATAATATGCTTCCTAAAATCGGTTTTAATATTGCTTTTACAGATATTACATACGTTGGCAGACAGCTGTGTCATTTTCTATGGCAGTAAGATTTTTCATTTTTATTTTTACCCGTATGGGGGTAATGCCGTCAATGCACCTCGTGCGGTACACTGTAGGCATTACTTAAGGTTCTTTGCAGCGTGCCTTAGGCTCCTAGCTGCAACCCCTTTCGTTCCTTTTACTGTACCTCCTTTCATATTCTCTTTCTTCCATCTTACTTTCCACCTCCTCCTGACAATTGATTCATAGTGTAACTGCTTTGAGGTTTTCCTCCTGTTACACCTTTCAAACCTTTCACTGTCAATTTCTTTTCAGAGCTTGACCTTTAGGTCCCAGTACTGAAAATAGACTATTGAAAATAGACAAAACTTATAAGAGAATTTTATCCCTAAATTAATGTCAGGGTAGAATTTAAACCTAAGTACACCATTGGCAGCTTATTTAAGTACAAAGACATCGTACCCCAGAACTGCAATCTCATGTTGTTCAGAAATGCAATTGTAATTGCTGTAATGCAATTTGCTTTGGATAAAACGAAGTTCCCAAGCGCGTGTACGATGGTTTGAGAGCACCCAGGAAGATCTTTTAGAACAAAAAGACTTTTTAGCAAAACCACCATTCAGTGCCAAACGGGATCGTGCAGGAAATAGCGATCGCCGTCTGTGCTGAGACTCATTTTCCATTCTCCCTGGTCGAGTGGTTTCCATAGAGCTGCCAATCGTGGAAAGCGTGTACGCTTTGAAATTGAAACCTTCCCTCAGTGAGAACGAAAGGTCCCCGGAGATGCTGGGTCTAATTTTTAGTGTGTGTGTGTGTGTGTGTTTTTATGCCTTCATATTGCAGGTATTTTTTTTTTAAATATTGGTTTCATTGTTAGTTTTCTGTAAAAGAAAACTGTTGTGCCGGCTTTTTCTCCGTCCGCACTTTTTCCTGATCTGTCCGCACTCAGATCTTAAAAACTACTGAGGCTGGAGGGCTGCAAATTGGTATGTCGATCATCCACCCTCCAATCATCAAACATACCGAATTGCAGCCCTCTAGCCTCCTCGGTCGTTTTTATCTTATTCAAGGTTAAAGTTGCCCAAAATCGTGCTTCTAGCAACGATATAGGCCAGGTCACCACCGGGCCGTGGTTCAAGTTTCATGGGCCGTGGTTACACCGATAGATAGATTCATTCATTTATTTTTTTATTTTTTTTTTCTGTATTTTTGTTGGCAGAACTGATGATGGAGAAAGGTACTACGAAACCGGTAGTTGTGACTGAATAAAGGATGTTTTGTGTATACAAGTACTGGTCTTACTCTCTGTCTCTGTCAAGACTCCTTTTCCATGGGATAAATCAGTATATATATATATATATATATATATATATATATATATATATATATATATATGTGTGTGTGTATATGTATATATGTGTGTGTATGTATTATATATATATATATATGTGTTTATATTATATATGTGTGTCTGTGTGTGTGTACACACCATTTACAAGGCCATAACCATCAGAGCAACACATTTCACGAATCACAATTGAGCGCAAATTCCATCCATCATATGCCTAGCCAACCTTAACGCTCAGACTTAAAAAAACACAAATAGAAAGTAAAAAAACTGATCACAAAAACATCGGTATTGTTCCCGAGAGGAAATTGGATGTCTCTCTCTCTCTCTCTCTCTCTCTCTCTCTCTCTCTCTCTCTCTCTCTCTCTCTCTCTCTCCGCCCAGGAGACACAGCTGAGACCAGCGACGTCTGATCAACCCTTCTCCAACACAATTCCAGCCATGAATGGCCTTCTCCAACACAATTCTAGTCATGAATGGCCTTCTCCAACACAATTCCAGCCATGAATTGCCTTCTCCAACACAATTCTAGTCATGAATGGCCTTCTCCAACACAATTCCAGTCATGAATGGCCTTCTCCAACACAATTCCAGTCATGAATGGCCTTCTCCAACACAATTCCAGTCATGAATGGCCTTCTCCAACACAATTCCAGTCCAGAATGACCTTCTCCAACACAATTCCAGTCAAGAATGACTTTCTCCAACACAATTCCAGTCCAGAATGACCTTCTCCAACACAATTCCAGTCAAGAATGACTTTCTCCAACACAATGGACCTTCTCAACACAATGACTTTCTCCAACACAATTCCAGTCCAGAATGACCTTCTCCAACACAATTCCAGTCAAGAATGACTTTCTCCAACACAATTCCAGTCCAGAATGACCTTCTCCAACACAATTCCAGTCAAGAATGACTTTCTCCAACACAATTCCAGTCCAGAATGACCTTCTCCAACACAATTCCAGTCAAGAATGACTTTCTCCAACACAATTCAGTCCAGAATGACCTTCTCCAACACAATTCCAGTCAAGAATGACTTTCTCCAACACAGTTCCAGTCCAGAATTTCTCCAACAAATTCCAGTCATGAATGGCCCTCTCCAACACAATTCCAGTCCAGAATGACCTTCTCCAACACAATTCCAGTCAAGAATGACTTTCTCCAACACAATTCCAGTCCAGAATGACCTTCTCCAACAAAATTCCAGTCAAGAATGGCCTTCTCCAACACAGATCCAGACAAGAATGGCCTTCTCCAACACAGTTCCAGTCAAGAATGACTTTCTCCAACACAATTCCAGTCCAGAATTTATCCAACAAATTCCAGTCATGAATGGCCTTCTCCAACACAATTCCAGTCCAAAATTACCTTCTCCAACACAGTTCCAATCAAAAATGGCCTTCTCCAACACAGATCCAGACAAGAATGGCCTTCTCCAACAGAATTTCAGTCCAAACAGGTCCAGTCAAGAATACCCTTCTCAACACAGTTCCAACACAATCAAAAATGGACTTCTCCAACACAATTCCAGTCATGAATGGCCTTCTCCAACACAATTCCAGTCATGAATGGCCTTCTTCAACACAATTTCAGTCATGAATGGCCTTCTCCAACACAATTCCAGTCAAGAATGACTTTCTCCAACACAATTCCATTCCAGAATTTCTCCAACACAATTCCAGTCATGAATGGCCTTCTTCAACACAATTCCAGTCAAGAATCTCTCAACACAATTCCAGTCATGAATGGCCTTCTCCAACACAATTCCATTCAAGAATGGACTTCTCCAACACAATTCCAGTCCAGAATTACCTTCTCCAACACACACACACACACGCGAGATAGAGACACAGTGTCTTTGGCGATGCATTTTTCTTCCGGACAAATAGTGTCTTTATTTAAGGTTCTCATTATGAGCTGAAGGCTGGCTTCGTCGACGTTTCTTTGTTTATTATTTTGTTTGTCTCTCTTCTCGCATTCCTTTATCTAATGTGGTTAACTGGGAAATAGGGGAAAATCGTGTACGACCTTTGGGTTTGGTTTTGGTTGGGTGGGTGACCAGCAACAGATGGATACTGGATGGCGTTGCTATCGGTAGGTTGTGTGTGTGTGTAGTAACTTCATTCCAAAGTGTTTTTGAAAATTAGAATATATATATATATATATATATATATATATATATATATATATATATATATATATATATATATATATATATATATATATATATAAATATATAAATATATATAATATATATATATATATATATATATATATATATATATATATATATATATATATATATATATATATAAATATATAAGGCCCTCTAACTACCATCATAAATACACTCGGCAAAAACCTCTAATATGACCGAACGGCTCCGCTGGGAGCGATAGATACTCTCCAAGTATCGCAGAGACCAACACTTCTCATGCAAAATGGTAGGTGGTTGAGTAATGAGGGCTTATGACCACGACTTCCTATATCTTAAGCTTTCGTTATAAGCCAAGAGAAGTTTTAGAAATACCTGGAGACAAATAATAATGGATTTGTGATTTTGTGAAGTTTCGGCCGGGCCGAAGGGATGCTTTAAGCACCCATTAGAAATGCCTACAGTGCACCATATGAGGTGCACTGACAGCGCTACCTGGCTAGGGGATTTTAGGATGCAGATGACTGGAAGATTGTAATGCAATGAGGTGATACCATCTCTCTGAGAGCTTGAAATTGAGAGGCCTTTTTAGTACCTTTCTAGGAACGAAAGTGATTGGCAGGTACCATGTGGGCACGATGTTGATAAAAAGCTGATAAACAAAAAAAAAAATGGTAGGCGATGTCTTTTTCCGGAGGCTTGAAACACCACTGGAATTCATCCAGTCTAATAAATGCGAAACAAAAGAATTTTTTGAAGGTTGCTTGATGCTGAAGCAATAGGAATTTATTACCAAGTTCGTATCATGTGTAGGAACACTGATGATCATCATATTCACTGTCCGAAGCAAATTAGGTCGTCGAAACGTACCGAGATTCAGGCAAAGTAAACTAGAATTCTCACAGGTTGGATGTGATACACAAAATCTCAAGAAACTCCCAAACATTGAATGTTAACCAGCGGTTGATGAAATGGTGGATGGCAACACCACAAAACGACTGAATCAATACCTCAGAATACCGATTATTTTGCTATCTATGAAGAGTACAAACTCACAAAAGCAAACATGCCCGCTAGTGTGGACAGGCCGTAACGGTCGATTGAACTAAGTCAGTGATAGGTGTTCTCGTGACAATACTCCGATATACCTAAATTGTTTACATTTTAAATCCAGATTCACAGACTCCTTCAAGTAAGCACGCCGTTTACCATTATATACAACTACTAAAACATTTTTCCTCAAATACTCATGACTCCCTAACTAGCTATTTATTCTCCTGATAGCAAGGCAGGCCTTTGAGGTATTAACTAAATCTAATACCTTTAAGTAATTATTTGACGATACTTGCAAAGCCAACAAAAGCCAAACCTAGATACCGATATCTTTAAAACATTACAAGACCCCATGACGATTTGCCAACGAAAATGGCGCTGAGGAAGAGTTGGGCGAATGACTATCTGGCAACATTAATCTTCAGGGTAGTCTTCTCTTTGGGGTTGATATAAGCTATGCTAGGTTAGGTTAAGTTAAATTTAAATTAAAACTTTATGTCCCCAGCAAATACAGCCTAAATTTCCTTTCTACTATATGTTTGCATACAGAGGGCCACCTTAAGGATTTGCTTTTCTCTGGTTAGTGTTCAACCATTTCACTTGACTAAGAAAACTTTTTTAGGAAGCTAATACCATTTACCAATATATTTAGCCCAAAATTAAACATTTCTACACCATTTTAACAAATTGACACGTTAATGTGGTGATAAATATTAATCTTAAGATTCATATAATTACAGCTTAAGTAGAAAATCAAAACCTGATTTTATCAGAATACTTTTGACTTTTTTGGCTCCCACAAAACTCTCAGAATACAGTTTCAGCATACAAATAGACACGAGAGAGAGAGAGAGAGAGAGAGAAACAAAACATCACTCAGCAGAGTTTCAACATACAAGTAGTGAATAAGCTTTAACACGTGCACGAGAGAGAGAGAGAGAGAGAGAGAGAGAGAGAGAGAGAGAGAGAGAGAGAGAGAGAGAGAGAGAGAGAGAGAGAGAGAGAGAGAGAGAGAGAACCGTATTGTTAAAACCATTGTCTAGATTTGAGTATGGGAACAATTAAGGTGTGGAGTATTGTCTTCTAGTTCAGAATGCTACAAATAGATTGTAACCAAAAGCTACTTCCATTCCTAGTTGGAATTGAAACCAGAATCCAAGATTTTATTTTTACTTTTTCCTGCTAAGGACTGGTCTTAAGGACTGGTCTTATGAACAATCATTTTTCATATAAACGAATGCCATATTTAACTTTCCAACGTCCCAGTTTCAGAATGTTAACTACCTTAATCACTAGTTCTATTGGAATTTCAAAGAATCTTTTCAACAGGTTTTTTCAATGTCAAATATACTGACAATCTTTTTCAGTTCTATTTTAATTTCCAACGTCCCAGTTTCAGAATGTTAATCTTCTTTCTATTGAACAGGTTTTCTTTCAACAGGTTTTCTCAGTGTCAAATATACTTTACCATTGTATTAAAATAAAATTTAGAGTCATATCCTTCACACATATATAACTTCGGAAATTACAGGCTTTCCCATTAAAAGTTGAATAACTAGGCAATACATTAGGCAATACAATCTTCTTTACGAGTTTATAATGCATCTTTAAAACTGGTGTATCAATTTCTTATAGCATTAAGTAAGCTATTTTTTACACTGATTCCTTAGATAAAATTAGATCTTAATCACTAGTTCCACTGGAACTCTAAAGAATCTTCTGTTTTTTCAGCGTCTAATATATTTTACCATTGTCACTAAAATGTAGAAAGAATTTAGGGAAAATATTGGCTTTCATATAAGGCTTTACACATTTAACTGAAAAATTAAGGCTTCCACAGAACACTAACACTAACACATACTTTTAAACTTAAGAAAAAAAATTAGATATATGCTTCCCCATTAGTTGAATAACAAGCTAAGTACATAGTTGTCCCTTTACGAGTATTTAAAATCTGTATAATTCAAATAAATTCTAACAATTTTTACATTGATTCCTTAGATAAAATTAATAGATTCTTAATTATATAGTTTATATCAAAACTGCCTACTTAACTTTCACTTACCAAATTAATTCAAAATTTGTGATATGTAACCAAAAACTAGACAAATTAGTTATCTCGCATGTTATGAAAAACTAAACAGAATACCATAGATATTTTATTAGATACTAAGTAACTGTACACATGACTAATGGTTTTTCCAGACAGAATTGTTTTAGGTCATCATACCAATCACAAAAGCTGGTTAACCACCTGGTCAAGGCATTGAGTAAACTTTAAAATAATAGTTTCACACTTTTAATCTGAACTTTGAGGCAAGTAAAACCTGTAGTTTGTAATTACTAGTATTGGTGAAACCAATCACTTTCAAGTTGACATAGGGATCAATAAAATTACTAATTGTCAGTCAGTTATACTCTTGAACTATCAATACAGGTTTTAATGTGGCATAGAGTGGAGTATCTCAAAAATGCCAGGCTAAAATGCTAGGCTCTATTCTCACCTCAATTCAATAACTGCAGAGTTAAAAATGAACATGATTTCTCGAGCAACAGGAGTACTCTGCTTGCATAGTCTTGCACTGTTCCAGTATGAATAACCTGTAAAACAAAAAAACTGCGGCAGAAAATGGTTGTTGCAATAGTACAACATTTATGTCAAAGATTATAATTTAGTAAAATAGTTTCGTTAACTTAGATGAACTGAAACCTTCAAACAAATTTTTCATGTACAGGTCAATCAGTTGTGAAGATTTTGACCAGAGCAGCCAACAACTGCCAAGCAAGTGCTTGCCAAATCAAGTGGGCCAGGGGTACCTAAAAGTGCTAACCAAAATAAAAATTAAACTTTGCCAGGGTACATAGTGAAGGCATATCATGATCTGGTATCAATTACTTATGAGTTTAAAGGGTACCAAAAGTACTTAGAAATGACCTGTCATGACCTTAAGAATCACAAGACAGGGTCGAGTGGTCCCAGGTGCAGAGAAAATCCACAAGAGGTCATAAGGTTAATTTGCCATAGGGTATAATCCAAGTATTAGTTACTTTTTACTTTCAGGGGTGCCCAAAACGGACGTAACCTAAGAAACACCAATATTAAAATGTCTAAGATCTAGGACAAGGGGTCAGCTACAAAATTTGCCAGGGATACTTAGAGGCAAGAATATTCTAGAACTATTTACTTTGAAATTCAGTTCTGTCAATTGTCAACTACCCGCCAGCTTTAATTACTTTTAAAAGTTTTTATATAACCTAATCACCATAGCTATGCATGGGTTTTGTTTACTGGTCTTTAGTGAAAAGGGCTTACTCATTGTACCTGTGAAAACATAGGCCTGTTCATTGTTTCTTATATAATGATCATGACTCAGTACTAGTATTTAAACTAACAAATTACTCCATTGTTTACTGATTTACGTTAGTTTAAACATCAAAATTATATTTCAGACTAAACAAAAAGAATTACGTTAAAACTTAGTGATTACAACAACTTAATCACTCAAAATTACGTTTATTATAAAACATTAAAAGTTAAGGTTCAATTAAGTTAATACAGATACACAAGTTTTACTACTGAAACTCGAAAATCAAAATCTCTAGAAAAATTTTATAAATTAAGCAACATTAACTGTTAACATGAAATAATTACGTTAACTTTATCATGGACTAATTAAACATTAACACAAACGTAATAGTTGCCAAGTTAAATACCTTACTAAAAATAGCTAAATTATCGAAAAAAAAATATCTATTCTTAAATGAAAACATGTTAATTTACGTTTGATGTCTTAAAAGAATATTCTTTGCCAGTTACGTTAAATTCTGAAAATTGCAAGACTGATTTACACTAACAACCTGAAAGGGAATAATAGATTAGTTAAAACCCCCCATACACCTTGCACCATAGGTCCTAAGACCTATAGTGCAGGGTATGAGAGGGGCCTCCACCCCTACAGGGGCACCGCCCCTGTAGGGGTGGAGGTAAAAAAAAGTTAATTTAGTGGAACTCACCTTAATTCAATTAGAAAAAATTCTTTGAGACGAAAGTGGTCTTGTTAAATTACTTCATTCTTGCATTTCTCATAAATGTGGCCCCTTGAGGAGCTGTCTTGCCTTCATCAAGCAGTTTTGACTTCACAAGCACCTGAAAGAACTTTGAATTACTGGAGAAAAAATGGAGATGCAAGTTATGAATGGCTTAATTTGACGTAATTGCTCGCTTAAGAAATTTGACTCCATTTTTGGATTTCTCACAAATGTCACTTCTTGAGAGGTTCTCTTTGCTTCATAAAGTAATTTGCTTTACAAGCACCGGGAGGATGTGAATAAATAAGTAAAATAAAAATTACGAACAGTAATTCACAAAAATTAAAGTAAAAAGTTCATTAAAGCAAGGCTTTGCACTAAGGCTTCAAGGCTTTGCACTAAGGCTTCAAGGCTTTACACTAAGGCTTCAAGGCTTTGCACTAAGGCTTCAAGGCTTTGCACTAAGGCTTCAAGGCTTTGCACTAAGGCTTCAAGGCTTTACTACTAAGGCTTTGCACTAAGGCTTTTTGCACTAAGGCTTCAAGGCTTTGCACTAAGGCTTCAAGGCTTTGCACTAAGGCTTCAAGGCTTTGCACTAAGGCTTCAAGGCTTTGCACTAAGGCTTCAAGGCTTTGCACTAAGGCTTCAAGGCTTTGCACTAAGGCTTCAAGGCTTTGCACTAAGGCTTCAAGGCTTTGCACTAAGGCTTCAAGGCTTTGCACTAAGGCTTCAAGGCTTTACACTAAGGCTTCAAGGCTTTACACTAAGGCTTCAAGGCTTTCCACTCGAGTCGGGTATCTTAAAAGGCACATTCTAATCAAAATTAAGTAAATCTGAATACTGACCTTTGAGTAACTTTTGATGACCCGAGAGCTGAGAGGAACTGTTGACCCTAGAGAGCTTCTTCTGAAAAATATTTGATTTTAGTACAGGAATAAACGACAAAACCTAAATATTTGGTAAACTAGGCGTGAGAAGTACGCTATACGTCAGCTAACTTTTCACAATGTTGATGAAAAATTGAATTTTATATATCAAAGACAGGTATTAACTGTTGAATTTCAGTTCAGGTCTTGACAGCATCTGATTTGAGGGTCAGTACAACAAGATCTCAAGATATTGAAAATGAGACTAAACATAGCTTACAAGCTACAGTTTCTGAGAATACTTAAAATTTTAACACGAATTAAAGCCTATTACAACAATCCGACATAATAGCCAGTACAGCAAGATTTAACTGAAAAGGAGATTAAATATTAAAATTTTATACAATGTACAAGCTACAGTTTTTAAATATACCTAAAATTATTCTTAAACATGAAATAAAAACCTATTACAACAAGCTATATTACGTAACCAAGAATTATTACTGCAATAACGGGAAACAAAACCAAGTGGCTGATATTACTAAATTCTTGCATAATTAATAGATATAAAATTACAATAATGAAGCTTGTCTGCAGATGCCTGAAGAATCGCCAATAACTACAGGTACCTTGAATCCACTAACTGCCTAATTAATTCCCACCTGTACACAGCTACTTCGCCCCAGGTAACGAGAACTCATCCCACAAACTGACAAGTTCCTTCGTTAAAGAACGAAAATAACACGGCCAAACCACGTCGCCCCCGAGGCGAAAATTGTATAACTAATGATGTACTTGCTCAGAAATCATTTGCCGTGACGTCACCGGCAAGGATCACGGAGTCGCCGTTTTCTAAACTAGGACGGTTCCAAGGACAACTAAGCCCCCGTTTTCTGTTGAAGGGGTGACTCTTAAAACAATTCGTTGGACGCTTTGACGGTCAACATATGATTCTGCTTTTTTATCGTTTCTCGGTTTTTTTTTTATAGGAATTGGCTTCTGTTTATCATAATAAAACCTTTTTTGACAAATATCTAACTAGGTCTTACGTTCTGAGGAATATTTATTAGCAAAGGACTTTGTTTTTTTAGATACTTATAGCAAAAATACATAAACGAAAACTGAAACTGAATTTTTTATTTCAGCAAATAGGGTGATCTTAGGAGCCAGTTGGGGGGAGGGGGTGTTTGGTGATGGATAGGGGACAGGGGAGCCGGGGTGGAATATGCTATTAATTCCTTGATTTATCTTGTCCATTTTGCAAAAGGAATTTTTTGGAGACTTTTGAACAAAGGGTAGTGAAACAATTTCCCCTTTGTCACTGTGTCAAGATTTTGGGTGATAAATGAGTTAGAGATTTTCCCTTGGCTCCTGACGAGCCATGACAAAGGTTCAAAAAACTGGATGTCATTTAGAAAAATGAAATATAAAGATACACTATATTTATGCAAATGTATATCATATTTCCATATTACAAATAATAAGGCCTCAGGAAAAAAGTCACAGAAAAAAATTCACAATCATCAAACAAAAAAGCCGGAATATTAACATCCTAAATATTCCCAACGAGCAACTTGGTACCATGACCATGACAAACAAGTGTTATCTGAAAACAATATTGTTATCCATTCCTCTAGCCCAAACACATACCGGTTCCTCACTTTGAAACAAACTAAAACAAGTAGAAAACACGCCGAAGTTTCTTCGGCGCAATCGAGTTTTCTGCACAGCCGCTACAGCGTATAACGAGGCCATCGAGAATAGATGTATCTTTCGGTGGTCTCGGTATAATGCCGTATGAGCCGCGGCCCATGAAGCTTGAACCACGGCCCGGTGGTGGCCTAGCCTGTATCGTTTCCAGAAGCATAATCATGGCTAAATTTAACCTTAAATAAAATAAAAACTACTGGGGCTTGAGGGCTGCAATTTGGTATGTTTGATGATTAGAGGGTGGATGATCAACATACCAGTTTGCAGCCCTCTAGCCTCAGTAGTTTTTAAGATCTGAGGGCGGACAGAAAAAGTGTGGACGGACAGACAAAGCCGGCACAATAGTTTTCTTCTACAGAAAACTAAAAAAAAACTGATCTTGCAGAAAACATACGTCATCCACCATTAAATCGACACAGAACACAACAAAACCACCTCTCTCTCTCTCTCTCTCTCTCTCTCTCTCTTGGTCAAAAGAAATACCATAAGACGGAGATGTTACACAAGTATTGCACTGAACAGCCGCCTGACCACTCCAATAATTGCTCATATGACCCCGTGCGTGAAAAAAAAGAAAGAAATCATTAATACAAAGGCATCCTCCATCCTACTAGCTGGGCCACTTGTCAAGATTTTGGGTGGTGAGTTTAGATATTTTCCCTTGGCTTTTGATGGGTCAATGACATAGGTTCAAAAAAAGCTGGACTCAATTAGAAAAATTAAATATAAAGATGTACATATATAAGCAAATATATATATTATGTCCATGTACAATTATAATTAATAGATTATCAATCTTATTGTACGCGATTACCGTATATTTGTAAGTGGAAATATGATATACATTTGCATAAATATATGTATATCTTTGTATTTTATTTTTTCTGATGAACATCCATTTTTTTAACTCCCTAGAACTCATTTGTCACCCAAAATCTTGACACACTGACCTGGTTTATATATAAATTAATCTACAGTACGCCGAATGATTTTCCGAATATCTTTGCTAACGTATGATTTTGCCTGAATAATCTGTGGGTCCCACGTAGATAATTTATCACAGGAGTAACAGATAACAACATTAATATAATTAATTAAGGGAGAAAGAATGCATATGGAGATTAGAGAACCACGTAAGGAGTTTCCTATACTTGTGCATATTGATTCTACATAAAGCTTTGAACAGGTATTTTTAGTTTCCTCAAAGCCCATGCAAAGAAAGTTATTTATTTTTAGGTATATTAAATCATTTTTAAATCTATTATTTCAATTTTATCAAAGACCCGAGAAGAATTACAATATATAATCAAATCAAAAAAACATCTGAATTCTCGCGCCTCACAAAACGAAAACCAGGTTCTACTTGTTCTTGTTAGCGATCCTTGCCCGGAAAACGGGGACTTCATGGTCCTTGCTGGTAAACGTCAACAGGAGCTGTTTTCAAACGGAAACGTGAGACATCTAGTTTGAGCTATCGCTTCGGAGCCGGCGAACCATTTTGGCTTTTCCTTTCCCTGAGTGATCGTGGTTTCGGGAATATCGTTGTTGTATTGGCTTCGTTATTGAAGAAACTGCTTGCTGTGGGTGTTATGTCCGTGCGTGATGAGAATTTGGAATGGTGAGCTGGAGTTCCCAGGGTAAGTCTACGTGGAGTTGTTTGGATCTTAAACTATTGGCTGGTGCTTAGGTTAAGTTTCATTGCTGTTTGTGTTATCAGTCTTAGTAGCCTAACGTGTTAACGTGATGTCATTTGTGGTTTTAAGCGCTCTGACAACGTTTAGGCTAAATTTGGTACGTTATTTCTGAAGGCTAGGCTAAGTTTCAGTGTTTTAATGCCCGTAGCTCTTTAACTTTTAAAGTTTCAAGTTGCCGTTAGTGCTGGTTTTCTAATTAACGTTACTTGATACGCTTTTATGACCTGCTCATATTTAGAGCCTAGGCTAGGTTTCAGTGCTTGTCCTTTAACGGTTTCGCTTTCGCTTTGAAGTTTCTAAGTGTCAGGTTTCAACGCTTTACCCGTAGCGGTTTCGCTCCTAAGTTTTTAGGAGTCAGTTTCCAGGTGCCATTTAAGGGCTCAGATTTTCCAAGACTTCATTTAATACGTTTACTAAAATTATCTCTAAAACCTAGGTTGTTTGTTTGGTTTGTAACCGTAGATGTTTTCTAGGTTAGTGTAGTTTAAAATTGCCTTTAAAGCATTTTAAAGTTTTTAGCAAGTTATTCATTGTTTTTACTACGCTAAATTGAAGACTTGCTTTATCTAAAGCGTAGGCGAAGTTTGTACAGTTTTTTTATTTAGTGGTGTAACTTTTGTCTGTAGTTTTAAACTTCTGTATTGTGTTCCTAAACATGCTTACAATATAGCCGTTTGCTCTTTGCTTATGATATTTTATACCCTAAACTTTAAGACTTGCTTAGTTTTTGAAGACGTGCTGGTCTTAACGTCAAGCTTCATAATTTGGCAATATTCAAGGACTTCATTTTCCCTAAATTTTGAAGTTTTTAACTATACTAGGTGACTTAAGCTACCAATTTTGTCTTAACCTGCCATTGGTGGAATACAGAAAACTTTGGAATTAAAGAAATGCCTTTAAATTTTAATTGTTCCTAGCCTAAATCTTCATATGTCAGTACTCAAGTTTTAATTCAGTTCTTGCGTAAGCTTTTTTAATGGGTACTTGCTTTAGTTCTGATATAATTTTGTTTAATGGGTATTTATTTAATGGGTACTTGTCTGATATTTTTTTTAGCTTTATACCAAACTTGTCCTCTGGCAGTGATCATTAATTTTAAAATTGTGTGGGTGGACCACTTTTGTACGTACTGTATATTCAGGTGCAAGAGGAATTTTATATAATTTTTTAACTTTAACCTAAAATTTTCGTGCTCTGTGAGTACTGGTTTAGTTTTAAATCTTTAGTGGGCCATGGACTTCTGACTACATACTGAATATTTTTCAGGTTGATGAGAGCATTTTAAAAGAATATTTCTGTACTACAGCACCGTGGAGTTAAAACCAATAAGCTGAATAAAACCAATAAGTTAAAATATACAATCAAACTTCTGAGGAATAGGATACGTCAATGATGATTCAAAATCTCTTGACCCAAGTAGAAAAACTTCACACTTCCTTAATCATTGGTTTATTGAATTAGGTGAGTAAAGTATTTTTTGGTTTTTTAAAAACCAAACCATACTAACATTTTTTTTTACCTCCATCCCTACAGGGGCCCCTGTAGGGGTGGAGGCCCCTCCCATGCACTGCCCCACAGGTCTTTGGACCCGTGGGCAGGTTCGAGGGAGGTTCTTACTAACCAACACAAACTCGCTTAGTTTTTGCAATTGAAGTAATAAGTTAACGTAACATTAAGATTTTTTTGGTTTTAATATTTTAAAAGTAACTTAACTAATAAGTTCTATCAAATTTGGTTTTAAAGATTTTTGGTTTAGTCTAAAAGTAACGTCAATGTCTAAGTGCTCGAAGTTCACGAGGAATGTTTTAAGAGTTTTGGTTTTTAAATATTTGAATAATTTAAAGTAACTATTAATTCATAGTTTTTGGTTTTGAGTAACTGATAAAATTAGTTGGTTTAGGTTTTCGTGAATTCAATCATTTTGCTTGAACTTTTATTTGAAAATTTATTACGCAGGTGCTGATAAGGTTTTGACTTTTAACTTTTTTACTTTATTTTGGTTTTTGATAAATGCTAGTCATGTATCTTAGATTTCAAATTTAAGTTTTATAGGGTTGTTCCATATAGTAGTCTTTTGATTTTATTGAAAGCTCTATTTTAAAATAGTATAATTTATAATTCAAAACTGAATTTCCTAGCTTTGTTTGAACTTTATTTTTTTATGTAGGTAAACCTTTTAAAGTTAAGTTTGACTTTCCATTGCAATTGAGTCTAATGCTTAAACTTTAGCTTTATTTTCAAACTTCATTTAAAACTGGCCTCTTCAATTTTTGCCCCTTTAAATTTGGGGGGGGGGAGGCGTCCAGAGGCTTTTAAGTTTAAAAAGTAAAATCAAATCTTGTATCAAAAAAACAAATTCATAAGTTATAACTTTATAGACTGTCCAATATTAAACAGGCTTTTAAGAGTAATTAGAGTATCTATGGAAACATTTACCTATGGAAACTTTCAGTTCATAGGAGTAAGACTTGCTTTACTGAATGTGCAATATTTTAATTGTACTTCAGTTGCCAATACCTTTTTCTGCCGCATTCTCTTATTTGCAGGAAAGGCTTAGTGGAAGTCCTTTAAAGACTAGGAAGGCTGAGTACTCAGGTTATTCAATCAAGAAATCAAGAATTGTGGCTTAAGCCCGAAACAGTTTTATTTAGGTGAGAATGGAGCCGGGATATTGATACTCTTCAGTCATGCTACAGTATGCGTTTATGCTATGTATTTTTGTCACATTATGCTTTAGTCTGTGCCCCAGTCTGTGCCCCCGGTTAGATCTGTTAGTCTGTGCCCCCCTGTGCCCCACTGTTAGATCTGTGCCCCACGGTTAGATCTGTGCCCCCACGGTTAGATCCCCCCACTGTTAGTCTGTGCCCCCACGCAGATCTGTGCCCCCACGGTTAGTCTGTGCCCCCACGGTTAGATCTGTGCCCCACGGTTAGATGTGCCCCCACGGTGCTGTGCCCCACGGTTAGATCTGTGCCCCCACACTGTTAGATCTGTGCCCCCACGGTTAGATCTGTGCCCCCACGGTTAGACTGTTAGTCTGTGCCCCACGGTTAGATCCCACTGTTAGTCTGTGCCCCCACCTGTGCCCCCACGGTTAGATCTGTGCCCCCACGTTGTTAGATCTGTGCCCCACGGTTAGATCTGTGCCCCTGCCCACGGTTAGATCTGTGCCCCCACGGTTAGATCTGTGCCCCCACGGTTAGATCTGTGCCCCCACGGTTAGATCTGTGCCCCCACGGTTAGATCTGTGCCCCCACGGTTAGATCTGTGCCCCCACGGTTAGATCTGTGCCCCCCTGTGTGCCCCACGGTTAGATCTGTGCCCCACTGTTAGTCTGTGCCCCCACTGTTAGTCTGTGCCCCACTTAGATTAGTCTTTGTGCCCCCCACTGTTAGATCTGTGCCCCAAGATATGCTTTAGTTTGGGCCTAAAATTGATTGATTCAATTAGTGATATAAAACTTTAAAATTTAAGTTTTAAAGTAATTCTTATATCAAAACTCTTGTCCGCCAGTGACTATTAATTATTAAAAACCTTAATAAATTTCGCATTCTGTTGACCATGACTTGTTTACACTAATCTGTTTTATGATCTGGTTGAATAAATATTAAACATGGCTTTAAGAAACTGATTATTGAAGATTTTTAATCATAAGTCTGGTTATGTACAGATTATTTGATATTCAAGGAAAGTTATGGTGTCTCGTTTAATAAATGAAACCAGTCTAGATATAGAATTTTCTAAATTTTTATTTCCTTACATGAATGACACATTTAGCAGTAAAGTAGAAATTTCTACTAAAACCTGCAGTTGGAATGTTATTTCTTATAACTAGATTGTTCAATTTATAATGAAAAAGTTCACATCTGTTATACAGTACATAGCAGGTCCTTTAAATGACTAAAATGACATTAAGGGCCAGATAAGAGTATTTTAAGGAATCTTTACACTTGAAGATTGAAATAAATTAAACTGCATTGCCTACAGTCAGTGTGCAGTAAAGGCTATTAAATATGTTAAACTGCATTACCTACAGTCAGTGTGCAGTAAAGGGTATTAAATGTGAAGTCTGAAAGTTTTAGACTTAAATTGATTAATGGTCAGTGTTAACTGATGGTCAAATATAAACTGATTGGTCATAATATATTAACTGATAGGTCAAATATAAATTGGTCATATATTCGTTAACAGATGGTCAAATATAGGCTAATTGGTCATACTTTTAAGTTTTTTAAGCTTACTGGTGGTTAAATATAAATTGATTGGTCATGAAATAAATGGAAAGGTTTGTTTCAATAGAGCAACTGAAAAACAAGGTAGTTTGAGGTTTAAGCTGCGTCCACACGATCGAGCTTTGTTCGACGAACTTTGAGAGAGGTAAAGTCAGAAATTTTCCTTCTAACGTCACTCCGGACGAAGTTCGTCGAACAAAGCTCGATCGTGTGGACGCAGCCCTAAACTGGTTAGTTTTCATAATTCACGAACGTTTGTTTCGACAGAACTGTATAAAGTTAGTCTTGGTACCTATTGGCAATACCACGAGCTAAGTGTTTTGAAATCTTGTATTAGTATGAAGGTGTGAAACTCGCTGATTTCCGCCAATTTTAATCTCTATTTAATGAACAATATTGTCACTACCTCAAAGAATTTCACTAAAGCTGCAGTTTAGTATTTGGTAAAATCCCCATTAAGTTTAGTAGCTAAAAATTTAAATGGTGTCGCGGTAACGAGTGCTTGTGATAATCTACAAATTAGACAGCATGTTGAGTTTCATTGATGGTAAATTTAATAGCCTTAAAGTAAAGCTCATTAGTTAGTACAAGAGATTTGACTTAAAAACTGAGTCAGCTGAGGGTCCATTCAGAGTTAATTTTACTGAAAGGATTAAACTTAAAATTTTACAATGGAATATTTACAATATAACAGTATACATAGGCATTTAACACTGGCTGTTTTCTCTTGAAATTACCTAACAGGTTAGTGAAGAGATACTTAGGACAATCATTATGGTAACTATGGGCAAAAAATTCAGATTATTAAATTCTAATTATACCAAAATTTATACCAATTTATCTTTTTTAGGCTTAAGTTGCTACATGAGACAGCTACGTAAAAGGTATATTTGAAATATTACCTGAGAATGGTTCCTTTCTCTTTAATCACATAAAAAATTGACTAAATTTAAGTTCAAAATTTTAGCACAATCAAGAACCAGTGAAAAATAGTTCCCTGAAGTGTTGACTCACATAGCCCATTCCTGCTGGCATTACTGATTTACGGAATGAATTTAAAAATACATGAATATATTCTATATTTTACAAGGGGCCAAGTGTTTTTTTTTTTTTTTCCTATTATGAAAGTAAATACACGGGCCTCTCCAGTAGGTGTTTGTCGAGCTTAAAACTAGGCAGACACGATTTATATTTAGATAAATTTGTTATACTGGATTACAGAAAAAGGAACATTCAAATAGAATGTTTCCATCCAATTATCTTTGAAAATGTAACTTCTGAAAAGAATGAATTTTCAACTTCTAATTTCTCGGAATCGACTCCCATAAACTCATCTGTCACGGGGCATTTCATCAAAACTATTCGCGCAGATTCTGAATCAACATTTATCTAACGCTATTACCATTCCAAAGCGTCCTCACTCAAACGTATTAAAATATTCTGACATATGTTCTGTAGCAGCCGCTGGACAAATGAAAAGCAAACAGTCGTTATATTGCTCTATACAGCCTCAGAGAAAAAGCCAGTACGCAAATTGTCAAGCGTGTTAGACACTTTTGTTCGTGTGTACTTTTGTGTATTCAGCCGAGTTTGAACTTTCATGCTCTCTGCATGTTCCGGTGAGAAGATCTTGACAGAGAGAAACATAAGGAACATAATAACCCAAGTGTTTGTACTACAATGTGTATTCATAACTTATATGTACGTGTACTTTTGTACATTTAACCCCGTTTTAATTATTTTGATGCACATTTAACCCGATTTAATTATTTTAATGCAAACATGTTGAGAGGTCAAAATGAGAGAGAGAGAGAGAGAGAGAGAGAGCACAACTTACCCAAGTGTTTGTACACTATTGTTCAAGCGTGTACTTTTGTACATTTAACCTCGTTTTAATAACTTAAATGCACTTAGCATGTTCGGGTTAAGAGATCGGGAAATGGAGATAGAAAGAGAGAGACCAGTTCAGAGGGTAGACTAACTTTTAATCAAAATTAGACATCATTGAACACAAGAGAGTTAATCTCACCCTTTGACATTTAACCTCGTTTTAATAACTTAAATGCACTTAGCATGTTCGCTAAGAGAGAGAGAGAGAGAAAGAGAGAGAGAGAGAGAGAGAGAGAGAGAGAGATTGAGAGAGAGAGAGAGAGAGAGAGAGAGAGAGAGAGAGAGAGATGAAACCGTAACAAGCATGTCGACTGTTATAAACTAGTTCGCAAACATACTATTATTGTTTTCCATTAAATACCCTTACGCTCAAATATGATTTCAATATAATGGACGGTCGAGACGGTACGTCCCCATCCTAGGTACGTGAAGTACCGTGTCGAAGATCCGACCGAGTGTTGAGAAATACTGGCAAGGTCTGTTGGGTGGTTTGTCCAAACATGGCAGTGAATCCCCGTAGAGTTTTGCAATATATTTTTTTAAAAGCTCGATATAATTACGTTCAGATCTAACCTAAAATAAATGTATGGTAATTATCAAAATAGAAATATTTACTATTGTCTGATCTACACATGTTGCATTTTGCTTGAAAGCACATTTAAAAGATAAGTTTAATCCATATCTCTATTAATATCATTATTATTATTATTGATGTTCTGGCTATTATTATTATATTATTATTATTATTATTATTATTATTATTATTATTATTATTATTATTATTATTATTATTATTATTATTATTATTATTATTACTATTATTATTAATGTTTTCAAATCATTAAAAATATATCTGAAAAATTAAATATTTTATTTTTATTATTAATATCCAATGACTATTACATTTGGTTTCCTTCAAATCACAAAATATATCGAACAAATTAAAATTTAGACAAATAAAGAAGGGATTACTAACTCTAAGAGTCAAAGAGAGAGAGAGAGAGAGAGAGAGAGAGAGAGAGAGAGAGAGAGAGAGATAATGACATCAGACTCACGACAGAAAAACATCATTAATTTTACACTTCCTGGATAAAACTCGACATATATTTTAACCAGCAATTCTGTTATATCCATTAATACTTTATTTATATCAGAATTCCGACTCATAAATTTTGTGTATTAAATTCTCCTTATTTTTTCCTTTACAGGAAAGTCTTGTGGTGAGGTTGGCTGGGCTGGAACCAACCACATTCGAGCAAGTACCAGGTACATCACTAAACATCAGTTTATTCAGGAATGAGGAAGTCCATCTCCAACTCTCGCGCTCTCTCCTGCTCTCGTGGGATTAACTCCGGGGTCTCTCAGGTGAGTTTTGTATTTAATGAGGTCAGTTGTGTATGTATATATATATATATATATATATATATATATATATATATATATATATATATATATATATATATATATATATATATATATATATATATATATATATACATACAGTATTTATATTTCATTCTTTCTTCCTTGCAATATTGTCTTTTGCTTACACGACCCTCCATTGATATGCAAATCTTGACAAACACTGCAGGCTTCACCCCGCAGGTTAAAAATTATTATTCACCCAGTTTCTGTCAGTTCCCAAAATTCTTTTCTCAGCATTTCTACATTGTATATTTTATGCATTCCAGAATCCAGGATTCCTGGAACCACTTTTAAATATATGTATGTATGACTTTTCCAGGCTTTATTAATATCTTCCTGTCATGGAACGCAATGACATCGTTTGTCAGTATTTGTCATAAGAGTAAAATTGGAACCTTTATGAGATTTTTCCTCTTTGAAAAGAAAACTATTGTGCCGGCTTTGTCTGTCCTCACTTTGTCTGTCCGCCCTCAGATCTTAAAAACTACCGAGGCTAGAGGGCTGCAAATTGGTATGTTGATCATCCACCCTCCAGTCATCAAACATACCAAATTGCAGCCCTCTAGCCTCAGTAGTTTTTATTTTATTTAAGGTTAAAGTTAGCCATAATCGTTCTTCTGGCAACGATATAGGATAGGCAACCACTGGGCAGTGGCTATAGTTTGATGGGCCGCGGCTAATACAGCATTATACCGAGACCACCGAAAAATAGATCTATTTTCGGTGGCCTTGGCTATATGATTAACAGAAAACTCGATCGTGCCGAAGAAACTTTTGCATGCTGTTAATCTCGTCTGGTGAGAGAGAGAGAGAGAGAGAGAGAGAGAGAGAGAGAGAGAGAGAGAGAGAGAGAGAGAGAGGGAGAGGAGTTGACTAATGACAAAATTAGACAGAGAGAGAGAGACTAAGGACAAAATTAAACACAATCAGATGTTAATTTCACCTAGAGAGAGAGAGAGAGAGAGAGAGAGAGAGAGAGAGAGAGAGAGAGAGAGATTAGACTAAGGACAAAAATTAATTTCACCTAGAGAGAGAGAGAGAGAGAGAGAGAGAGAGAGAGAGAGAGAGAGAGAGAGAGAGAGAGAGAGAGAGAGAGATTGCTCTCTGAAACTTTCATTAAAGCTGTTGGCAGGCAAAGCACCTGGCTGAGATCATCTCACAAAAATCTGGAGTGAATTTGGTAGAGGCTTTGTGCATGCACAAGACGTATTAATTAGCTGGAAATTATAAATATCTGGAGAACTAATTAAATACAGACGTCCTCATCTGCCTGGTGTGGTTTGTGTGTGTACCCACACACACACACACACACACACACACACACACACACACACACACACATATATATATATATATATATATATATATATATATATGTTGCTTCATACATCTACACAAAAGCACCATCAACACTGCATCAGCACCTTCCATTGCTCTGGGATTCTTACCTCGATTAGCCTCTCGGGACATTGGCCCTTTATGGCCTGAAAATGGAAAGCCGAGTATCCTATAACCTTTGTCACAGCCTCAATTTAATTCCTACCTCAGGTGTGGTGGTAAATCCTAGTGGCAAAGCACACTTGGCCCTGGAGCTTACATGAAAGCTCAGAGCTAAACCGTTTCTCAGGCTGGGTGTCTTGACAGTTCTTTTATCACTAATTTTAATGCTCATTATTATTATTATTATTATTATTATTATTATTATTATTATTATTATACATACCAAGATGCTCTCTGCGTTGAAAGAACAATATTTTACAGACTCACGAGACCACAAATCACAATCGCTTAGCTTCATACAAGACTTTTGTTTAATACGACGAAATAAAACCAGCTAGATAATAGTTCCGTATAATCTCAGAGCTAAGGATAATTGCACGTGTGATTGGAAATGAGAAATGAGGCTTTGATTGAGCTTAATATCCATGAATAATAATCATTCAAAGCCATCATTATCCTCCATCAAGTTTTAAACTTTGTTTCTGTAATGACTGCTGAAATGGGAATTGTACACCTCATTTGACATTGCGAATCATCAATTAATGGCGCTTCTGTACGACACTTCTTGCAAACAAATGTCGGAAACATGTTGCATACATATCACAAACATGGTGAGGGCAAATTATGACCCGTAGGTGGAGTATGAATCTTTGGTAAATGTTGGACAGTTATGAACTAAGGGTGCTTCCACGCTAGACTTGTCACAAACATACATCAGAAACATGTTGCATACTGTAACGACCCGAGTGGGCCGTTATGCAGGTTCTTTAACATACTCAGGACGGGGCTGTCATGACTGACGGCAGATGCAACAAACAAAGGAGGGGGAAACAACAAAAACAATAAAATGAGCTTAAAATATTAATTTATTTTTAAAATTTACAAGTGAGTCAGGTCTGGCAAAAAGATAAAAACCATAAATACAAAAAAAGCCAAAAGGCAGCACTAAACAAAATCCAGTTAAAATAAACAAAAAAAAGTAGCTTTAAAAAAAAAGGCAAAAATAAACAACAGCAGGCAGAAAAAAAATACCAAACATACGTCCTCCATCGGGGCACCAAGACAGCCCTCAGCTGCGTAACAGGGACAAAAACCCACCAACCAGAATACCCCGATGGAGACGTCAGGACAGCCTCACGCTGTCATCAAAGATGAGCAGCTCGTGGTCACACGACTACTCATGGTCGCACTCCACCTCTACGACGTGCCCCACTTCGTAGGCGTGCTCCAATTTGCTGCTCATAAACTCGACCAACGTCGGCTCCAAAAACTGCCTGCTGCTGCTGCCACTGCCGCTACCCTTGCTGCCCTACCAGACCCGACTGGCGAAAGAAAAACGGCAGCTCACCGGTGAGAACATCAAAACAAAAAAAAAAAAACTGAAGGTAAGGAGGCAGCAATCCACAAAAGGGAACAGCGGGGAACCAGCAGTTCCCACAAAACCATCATCAGAAACGTGACACATACATATCGCAAACATGTTGACAACAAATCAACGACTGTAAGTGGAGAATGAATCTTTAGTAAGTGCTGAGTTATCATCAACTAAGGGTGTTTCCACACTAGACTTGTCACAAACACACATCAGAAACATGTTGCATACATAGACAAACATGTTAACAACAAGTCAACGACTGTAAGTTGAGAATGAATCTTTGCTTTGATAAGTGTTGGGTTATCATCAACTAAGGGTGCTTCTGTAAAAGACTTGTCACAAACACATGTCGGAAACATGTTGCATACATATCACAAATATATTGAAAACAAGGCATCAACCGTTAGGTGAAGAACGAATCTTTGGTGAATGCTGGATGATCATCAATTGAGGATGCTTCCATTAGACTTGTCACAAACACACATCAGAAACATGTCTCATGCATATCACAAACATGTTGATAACAAGTCAACAACTATAAGGTAGCATACGAATCTTTAGTAAATGCTGGATAGTCATCAGCTAAGGGTGCTTCCACACCTGACTTGTCACAAACACGTTGTAAACATGTCACATACATATCACAAACACACTGACAACAAATCAGTAACCATAAGATGGAGAACGAATCTGGTAAATGCTGGATAGTCATCAACTAAGGGTGCTTCCACACTAAACTTTGTCACAAACACGTCGGAAACATGTCTCCTACATATCACTAACATGTTGAAAACAAGTGGGAAACAAGTCGAAAACGACTCTTTGTTAAATGCTGGGTAATAATATGAAACATTGGTTATTATAGCCAAAAAGTTGCTGACTTGTATCGAACTTATTTATGCTGTGCGTGCAACAAGTTAGCAACGTGTGGGTATATATATTTTGCTGCCGCGTGGACGCAAATACAAATAATATTCGAGTATCTGTGATAGGCTCTTAAGTGGTAATATCCGAGACTTTGAAATGGAAGTAATGCAAAATGTAATTATTATTAGCGTTTGGTCACTGTAATTAACCTGTAATTGTCTCAGATGATTATGAGAAGCGCCAAATTATTAATATGTAATTATCATAGCGGCTCAATATATGCATTTGTTATCTTAAATTTTGTTCAGTGGGAAAGAATATAATATATTTCTCGATATACGTATAAATAACCAATTCAGCGAATTAAGACTAAACCTGGAAATAGTGAATCACTACATTTTATAACTATTCCATGTGGTGCACTGTAGGCATTACTTAATGTTCTTTGCAGCGTGTCTTCAGCCCTTAGCTGCACCCCCTTTCTTTCCTTTTACTGTA
>NC_089788.1:76492719-76502719 GCF_040412425.1 Macrobrachium rosenbergii | reverse complement strand
TCCATTCCATTCCATCCCATTCCATCCCATTCCGCCCCTTCACCGCCACGGCAAAGAACCTAGCGTCACACATTCCCGTCCGTCACTGCTATAAACTAGACGCCTAGCTGGGCGTGGAAATCGATCCCCGATATTCCCGTTAAGTGCTTATGGGGACTGTTCCCTCCGATATCGGACGGCATATCACGGGCCGAGAAGAAGAAAAGAAGAAGAAGAAGAAGAAGAAGAAGAAGAAGAAGAAGAAGAAGAAGAAGAAGAAGTAGTAGCCCGATCAGTTAGGACCAAACGCCGGGTATGAGCGTGAAATAAAATCTGATGTTCACAGCGGGGAACGGTGCCAGTGATTTGTTTTTTTTTGGGGGGCCGAGTTTTGGGTGAGCGGAGGGGAGGGGAAGGGGAGGGCTAAAAAGAAAATGCTTTGTTGTGAGCGTGTTTATGGTTGTTTGTTGTTAATTGATTTTGTTCGTTCATTTGTTGATTGTATTATTTTTCTTTATTCTGTTTATCTGGTTGCTTATTTGATTTATTTATATGATTATTTCTTTATTATGTTTATTTTGTTTAATTTATTCACTTATTTTTTAATTTACATATTTATTTATTTATATATATATATATATATATATATATATATATATATATATGTATATATATATATTTATCTATTTATAATATATATATATACATATATATATATATATATATATATATATATATATATATATATATATATATATATATATATATATATATACATATATATAAACACACATATACACGTAACTGTACCTTATACATAAAGGTTCCCAGGAACATGAAAAATATCGCAGGGTTTTCCTATAAGGCATAAAGGCTGGGAAACACTGCTGTGTGTAGCTCTTATCGTAAAAACTTCAAAGTGAAAACCTCGACCACCATTCGCGCACGCCATCATAAAAAAAGCTCACAATCTGTGCTTTGGAATTCTTCCACAGAGGGGAAAAAAGAAGAAAATGATTTCCCATCGCTCGGGGGAGACACACTCCCCATTTTTCATTTCAAGGTTTCCCCCGTAATGCCGTCAGTGCACCTCGTGCGATGTACTGTAGGCATTACTTAAGGTCCCTTAGCTGCTGCGACCCCTTTCGTTCCTTTTACTGTACCTCCTCTCATATTCTTACTTTCCTCAACAACTGATTGATAGTGCAACTGCTTTGAGGTTTTTCCTCCTGTTACACCTGTCAGACCTCTTACTCTCAGTTTCCGTTTCAGCGCTGAATGACCTCATAGGTCCCTTGACCTAAAATCTATATTCAATTCAGTTCGTATCAAGGTTTCTACCAACGCTTTGGTTTTCTATATCAATGAATTTCTGCAGCTCATTGTTCATTATTATTCATTATTGTTGCTTTTTGGTCTAGGACGTTCTTCATTGTTCGTGTGGTTATCCATTTGTTTTCATCGAGTTTTGGGAGGGCTTTTTGTGATGGGTATGTCATTCATTATTATTCATTATTCTTATTTTTTTATCTGTGTTATTCTTAATTATTCATTTTGTTATTCACTGGCTTCGATCAACTTTTTGGGAAGGTTTTGGTTTTCTGTAAAAGAAAACTATTGTGCCGGCTTTGTCTGTCCGCCCGCTCTTTATTTTGTCCGTACTTTTTCTGTAGCCCCTCAAATCTTAAAAACTCCTGAGGCTAGAGGGCTGTAAATTGGTATGTTGATCATCCACCCTCCAATCGTCAAACATACCAAATTGCAGCCCTCTAGCCTCAGTAGTTGTTATTTTATTCAGGGTTAAAATTAGCCATAATCGTGCGTCTGGCCACGATATAGGATAGGCCACCATCAGGCCGTGGTTAAAGTTTCATGGGCCGCGGCTCATACAGCTTTATACCGAGACCACCGAAAGATAGATTTATTTTCGGTAGCCTTGATTATAATCTGTAATGGCTGTACAGAAAACTCGATTGCGGACGGACAGACAAAGCCGTCACAATAGTTTTCTTTTACAGAAAACTAAAAAAAAAAAACGTATTCATAGACAGAGCCGTATAGTATTTATTTACGCTACTAAAAAAATAAAAAAAAAAATGCTGTAACAATTACCAAAACTCTTCAACACCAACGGAGATAATATTTTAATCCCCTTATTTCCAAAAGCTAGGAACCTGTAGCTTATAGCTTATATATAGCATTGTGCCAAATCGGTAACATTAATTTTGGGAAAATACTTTTCAATATACTTCAGGATTCCCTGATGACAATAGCGTCCCCCATTGTTCCACAAACACAAATCAGTCGATTATCAATAAACCATAAATATTTTTGACAGCACATATACCGTCATTGTTATTGGTCTAATAACGGGGCTGTGGGTCGGGGAGGTGGGGGGTGGCTGGCCTGAGCAAATGAAACGGGGGTGGGGGAGGAGTGGATAAATATTAAATGACGATACTACTGCCGTGTAATCTGTCAGAATAACATGTAATGCTGGGTAAATTCTGCATCAGACCCTTGCATAAATTACAAGTTATCTATATTAGGAAAGTATTTTATTTTCATTGTTAAAATTTATCAGAAATGATTAGGCAAAATTAACGAATGGAAGCAAGTGTGAGTATAAATCAGATTATTATGATAATCGTCACTGCTTATTGTTCGTAATCTCTACCAAAAGATTTAACATTTTTTTGTTACGTAATGGTGTTGAAGAACTAGGAACAGAGAGAGAGAGAGAGAGAGAGAGAGAGAGAGAGAGAGAGAGAGAGAGAGAGAGAGAGAGAGCTTATAGAAACAGTTCAATTATTCAAGTACTTATGGAGAGAGAGAGAGGTTAATAAGAAGATTTATAAAAACAGCTCCATTATTCAAGTACTTACGGAGAGAGAGAGAGAGAGAGAGAGAGAGAGAGAGTTAATAAGAAGATTTATATAAACAGTTCCATTATTCAAGTACTTACGGGAGAGAGGAGAGAGAGAGAGAGAGAGAGAGAGAGAGAGAGAGAGAGAGAGAGAAGACTTATAGAAACAGTTCAATTATTGCAGATTGATGGAGAGGGAGAGAGAGAGAGGAGGGGAGGTGAATAAGAAGACTTAGAGAATCATGTCTATTATTCAGGTACACCTGGAGAGAGAGAGAGAGAGAGAGAGAGAGAGAGAGAGAGAGAGAGAGGAGAAACACCTGAGAGAGAGAGAGAGAGAGAGAGAGAGAGAGAGAGAGAGAGAGAGAGAGAGAGAGAGAGAGAGAGAAACAGTTCTATTGTTCAAGTACTTATAGAATCAGTTCTACTATCTAAATACTCATTAAGAGAGAGAGAGAGAGAGAGAGAGAGAGAGAGAGAGAGAGAGAGAGAGAGAGAGAGAGAGAGAGAGAGAGAGAGAGAGAGAGAGAGAGAGAGAGAGAGAGCGACTCCAAGCAATAACAAGAGAGTGGGGTGCCCCACCAATCTATTCGTTTCAATCTTGCTAATTCGTAATGAGGTTTGGAAGCAACGGAGGTAGGTCTGACTTCCTAATTGGATGCGAGGGGTCAGCCCGAATTCGATTAGCCCTCTGCACAGGGGTCGGTGAAATTATGAGGTGTGACCTCGCGTCTTAGCTCGTTGGGCGAGGTATCCAGGCACCTGGGTGAATGAATTTTAAAAAGATGATTGGTTAGTGGCTGGAATTCTGCGAGAGATGATTAGTTCTGTTAGCAGGAAAATGTAAAGGAGTTTCAACAGCTGTCTTTAGGATAGTGGTGGAATTGGAGGGCAAACTTTTTTTTTTAGGTTATTGGTGGAATTGGAGGGCAAACTTATTTTTGGTTATTGGTGGAATTGGAGGGCAAACTTTTTTGGTTATTGGTGGATTTAAAGGCAAACTTTTTCTATTTTTGGTGGAATTGGAGGGCAAACTTTTTTTTGGTTGTTGGTGGAATTGGAGGGCAAACTTTTTTTTTTATTATTGGTGGAATTGGAGGGCAAAGTTTTTTTGGTTATTGGTGGAATTGGAGGGCAAACTTTTTTTTGGTTATTGGTGGAATTAAAAGGCAAACTTTTTTAGGTTATTGGTGGAATTGAAGGGCAAACTTTTTTTTAGGTTATTGGTGGAATTGGAGGGCAAACATTTTTTAGGTTATTGGTGGAATTGGAGGGCAAACATTTTCTAGGTTATTGGTGGAATTGGAGGGCAAACATTTTTTAGGTTATTGGTGGAATTGGAGGGCAAACATTTTTTAGGTTCTTGGTGGAATTGGAGGGCAAACGTTTGTAGGTTATTGGTGGATGTTCATTTTTTTTTACACGGTTCGATATGATCCTGTCTGTATGAGCTGACGATACTGGGCCGTCAGAGATAAGGACTTCAAAACGAGAGGAGAGAGAGAGAGAGAGAGAGAGAGAGAGAGAGAGAGAGAGAGAGAGAGAGAGAGAGAGAGAGATCTTTACATGAATTCCCGTAAGGTATTGGGTTATGTCAACCTTGCTCAGTGTTGAGGTAGATTGTAAGTGATTGATTTTGAGAGAGAGAGAGAGAGAGAGAGAGAGAGAGAGAGAGAGAGAGAGAGAGAGAGAGAGAGATCCTTTAAGGAACTTCCTATTTTACTCAGTGTTGAGGTAGATTGGAAATGATTGATATTGCTTTTTATAAAAACGGATTGCATCAAAACGAGAGAGAGAGAGAGAGAGAGAGAGAGAGAGAGAGAGAGAGAGAGAGAGAGAAATCTCTTTTACAACAGTCCCTTTAAGGGCATTGTCTACCATACTCAATGTTGAGGTAGACTTGAAATGGTTGATTGATTTTTAATACGAACGAGTCTCAGAACAAAAAGCAAGATCGAGCGACAGAGAGAGAGAGAGAGAGAGAGAGAGAGAGAGAGAGAGAGAGAGAGAGAGAGAGAGAGAGAGAGGCTCCCCAGATAAGAGTCTCTTTTAAAGTTGTGTCAGCTTCCTCTTCAGAAATGGAACCAGTGACTGGAGCGTGTCTCTATACCATCAGTGAGACGCCTGAGGATTTAACAATGAACGGTACAATGAAACTTATTTTTGAGTTTCTTCTGGTGGTGTGTCCCCTCTGTTTCATTCGTTCAATGTTTCCCAATGTGAGTTTTAATTATTCGTGGTTCTTGTGACGATTTCGTTTTGCAATTCAATGAAAATCATTAAATAATCTTTCTCTTTAGGTAGTTAGTGCCGTGGTGTGGTCGATTGATTTATCTCCATTTCCTTTGTTTGTTGTCAAAATTCAAATCTTTTAATTATGACTAAGTCTTTAGTGGGATTCGTTTGTATATATATATATATATATATATATATATATATATATATATATATATATATATATATATAAATATATATATATATATATATATATATATATATATATATATATATATATATATAGAGAGAGAGAGAGAGAGAGAGAGAGAGAGAGAGACAGAATCGATATTTTCATTGCAGAATGAACTGTACACAAATATCAACAGTTAGAATACACATGGGTATATAGATAGTTGAGATTAAGTTAAAAATCAAATGATAGATAAGAAGGGGCGAAGTAAGTATGTATATGTATCTACATACATACATACTTAAGTATTCTGCATTAAAATGAAAAACTACAGTATCTGCAAAATTTTCGAAATTGAAATGTGCCAGCTACTGAGCTCGTGAAACACTAATACACAAGTTACTGCAGTTTCAGAATGATTCTTCAACGCTTTCCACGAATATTTAGGGGGCCCCATTTGCAGTATCTGCAAAATCAGTAGTAAGAGCAAGTTAAAACTGCAGTATCTACGTTACTTACAAAATCGCTGATTATGAAACCAAAAGACTGCACTTTCAGAATGATTCTTCATTGCTGTCCACGAATGTTTAGGGGGTCACATTCGCTATATCTGCAAAATCAGCAGTAAGGCAAGGGAAAACTGTAGTATCTACCATTTTTCTCAGGTTTTTATTTTTGCAGATACTGCAATCTTCCATTTTAGGACAGTATTGACATCAATACATGTTTTTATACATACAAAAACGTTGATTATGAAACCAAAAGACTCATACTTCGATTCTCTTGCGTCAGAATCCGATACATCTTGTCACTTTGGGAGGAGTAATCATACTGAACACACTTCAGGTTTTACACTTTTATTTCTCATCTTCCGTATAGTGTGTAGAAGTGTGTGAAGAAGTGTTGAGGAAGTGTTGAGGACTTCACTTCGGGCTCCTGAAGTGTGTCCTCGTTCACCCACGTCAAAAAAAGCTGAAAAAAAAACTTCTTCACTTCTTGTATAACTTTTTTCTGACACTTTTTTAACAATGGAAAAATTAAATTATATTTTCAAGGTAAACCATTATTAGATTATTCATTTTTTCATATATTTTAGGATATTTATCACTATAGGAAAGTTTTTTATCAGTTTATCAAAAGCATACTGTGAGCAGTTTATTTTTTTACCACTTTATCAAAAGCATATTGTAAGCACTACGTTTTACAAGTTTTACACAGTATCAGAATACCTGCTTGTCATCACTTGTAGCAAATAGTTAGTTTATTCAATTGAAAAAAAAATTACATCATATCAGTATAAACAATAAACATTTATATATAATAATATATATTCTAGCACAAAATCCTTTAAGATAACGTTTTGGGACATATTCTCAATTTCATTATCTTACATTTCAATAAACCTTATGCATCGTAGTCGTAAATATTTGTTCTATACATTAACAATATAATATGCAAGTTCATATCTCCCATAATATTATTTTGTCTGTCATATACATCATATTAAAACGAAGACATCTTATGTACAGGAAATTGGCAGACTAACGTCAATACTGAGACATGCGTTTGATACCGGGATGCAAATTCCTGAGATGTATGCTAATATTGCACCAGTCCTGGTTTTTTTGCAATTTCCCTAAGTTAGGTTAGGTTAGGAGGTTAGGTTAGGTAGGTAGGTTAAGTTAGGTTAGGTTGAGTTGTTTTAGGTTAGGTTAGGGTAAGGTTAGGTTGGGTCAGGTTAGGTTAGATAGGTTAGGTTAGGTTAGGATGGGTTAGGTTAGGTTAGGTTGGGTTGGCTTGGGTTAGGTTAGGGTTAGGTTAGGTTAGGTTAGGTTAGGTTAAGTTAAGTTAAGTTAGGTTAGGTTAGCTTAGGTTGGGAAGACCTCTAGAGTAATTTAGGTGTGGGAAACATAATAAGATTATTTTCAAGAAAATTCTGTAGTTAGTATTCAAGATATGGCTTACCTCTTTTTTCAGGGAAAGGTCCCGGTACTCAGTTACATCTCGGGAAAATGTACCATAATATCAAGTATCACATTCATTTCACTTTGAGAAGCTCACTTTCACCAAAGCCCTTTCAGTTTTCTAGTTTATACTTTTGCTGAAGCAGACACGTGATGAAAGGTAGAATATTGTTTTTTCTAACATTCATGAATTATCTGTGGCAAAATAAAAATATATACAGAGAGAGAGAGAGAGAGAGAGGGTATCAAGTGACATCTGATATTTTCCACACAGATGATCGAATTACAGAATAGGGAATAAGTAGGAATTCTGTATTTAGGGAACAGAAATATATTACGTTGCCAGCGAATTCAAATATAAATTGGTTTCCCCTAAAAAAAAAGTGCTCGGGAAAGACTCCAAATCATTATACGAAAATATTCTATTTTCGCTAAAATTGTATTTAGGAAAGGCTCCAAATCATTATACTTTGTAAAATATTCTTCTATTAACATTACAATGAAACAGATCAAAGTCAAAATATTCTTGCTGAGTGAGCAATATTTCCACTGCACTTGAAAAATCTAAAGAGGTTCAAGAATTTATTATATATATATATATATATATATATATATATATATATATATATATATATGTGTGTGTGTGTATATATGTATATATATATATATATATATATATATATATATATATATATATATATATATATATATATATATATATATGTATGTATATATATAATATATATATATATATATATATATATGTATGTATATATATAATATATATATATATATATATATATATATATATATATATATATATATATATATATATATATATATATATATATATATATATATATATATATATATATATATAAAGGAATGTTTTAATTTTAGCTACCACGATGATAAAATCATTTCCGAAAGGCTCCTGAAATTATACCAATATACTGAAGCCAGTTACTCTCTGGGAATAGCAGAAAATATTAAAAAATTATAAGAAATATATTTACAAAAAAAGAACATATAACTATTCGTGTGTGTATTAAAGTTTAAGAATAGATTCCAAAATTATTGGTTATCAATAGGGGCAATGAACTGAAGCAATCATTATGTTATTACATACCTCAAGATCAATGATATGACAAAGAATCAATTTTAAATAACAATAGGAAATTTACTTACAAAATCTTACAAGAAAAAATGAGTTTTTCTGATGACCAGAATATGAAAGCTATAGTCTTTATGTCATGAATGAGGAGAGAAAATAGTAAGTCAGTTCTATTGTAAATGAGGATATATAGCATTTATAAATGAAAATTTACAGCATCCATTTTCCTTGATGTATGAGAGAGAGAGAGAGAGAGAGAGAGAGAGAAGTCACTGAATGTTAACATCAGGTGAATAATAAATATAGGCGTACAATATATACACAAATTGATGAAATCTCACAAACTTATGACTTTTGAATACAGGTGTTAAATCTTTCATTATTTTCTTTATTAGCATTTTTTCTGTGACTAATTCTATACAAGCAAAGAAATACACTTGGCGGGCGATGGTGTCCTATAAAATAAACACGCAACATTCAACATAATTTTGGTACATATTCTACTAGCAAGACAACATCCTTGTTTATCATAACGTCACTAAATGTATGTTGAGTCTATTTCTACATTAACCTTTGAACAAAAATAACTAGAGTGTGTGTATATATATATATATATATATATATATATATATATATATATATATATATATATATATATATATATATATTGTTGTCTGTCAATTTCACATGAGATTCGATACACTCTTCTATCCTTCACACATGTGTTATGCATGTGTTGTTGCTCTCAGTGTGAGGGTCTGAAAGCTGCACAGACTTCCACCCAGGCAAGAACCTTGGCACACGAGCAGCAACCAGCGGGCCACAGCAGGGCTTGAACAGTTCCGTAAAGGTGTCGCGGAACTGCTGGCTCATGGCACAGTACAGGAGGAAGTTTATAGCACTGTTGAATAGCACCAGCATGTCCATGATCTCCCCCAGCTTCTGGTAGCAGGGGAAGAAGCCGGAGTCCGGGATGACCGTGAGCAGTCCCAGGATGCCCTGGGGAACCTCGGAGGCCAGAAGAGGAACAATATGGCCAGCAGCATCTTGGTCACCCGGTCCGCCTGCTTCTCCGCGTCGCCGCCCCTGCCGGAGGAGGTCCTCTTCATGAGAGCGGCCCTTCTCCGCGCGGCCCTGAGCAGCTCCTGAATCAGGGCCGTGGACAGCCCCGTCAGAGCCGCGCAGGGCAGCAGCTTCAGTAGCACCGCGTAAATCCAGAAGTTGATGCTCTTCAGAAGCCCGTTGTGGGCCTTCGCCAGCTCGCTGAAGCCTATGATGTAGAGCACGTGGCCCTGGTGGTTCAGGACGCTGATGGTGATGTTGAGATAGTTCGGAATGTTGCAGATGACTGAGCAGAAGAAGGCAGCAACGATGGCCATCTGAGTGCGTTGCATGGAGCACCAAGTCGTGTTGTTCTGGGGGAAGGCGATGGCGATGTACCGCCACACAGCCAGCGTCACCGTCAGCCAGATCGAGATGGTGTGGAAGACCTGAGCGAAGTGGGCGTGGAAGAGCACGAAAGCCGCCCAGCCCCAGGAGTACTGGGACTCCAGGGATCTCCCCTGCCACACGTACTGGTGCATCGTGTAGGGGATGTACTCCACCATGACCAGGAGGTCTGTGACGGCCAGGCCGGTGAGGATGGCGTTGGTGGGAGACACCATAGACCT
>NC_089788.1:76455219-76485219 GCF_040412425.1 Macrobrachium rosenbergii | reverse complement strand
AATAACTTCACGTCGTGTATCTGGGGGGAAAATGAGTAAAAACAAATTCTAATAACGGAGATATTTTATCTCTGAGAGTTTGTTCCGTCTCGGTAAAATTTCGCATCAGACAATGTTGGGTAAATATAATATTCTCTCGAAAGCCTCATCATCAGAGCCTGCCTCTCTCTCTCTCTCTCTCTCTCTCTCTCTCTCTCTCTCTCTCTCTCTCTCTCTCTCTCTCATACCACACTAAAGGAGTGATAGCTAATGGCCTACACCCTTTATCTCTCTCTCTCTCTCTCTCTCTCTCTCTCTCTCTCTCTCTCTCAGGCGTGATAGCTACTGTCCCACACTCTCTCTCTCTCTGTTTAATATAACAACCTCCTCTCTCTCTCTCTCTCTCTCTCTCTCTCTCTCTCTCTCTCTCTCTCTCTCTCTCTCTCTCTCTCTCTCACAGGAGTGATAGCTACTGCCACACACTCTTTCTTTCCTTATAGCAACCTCCTCTCTCTCTCTCTCTCTCTCTCTATCTCTCACAGGAGTGATAACTACTGTCACACACTCTCTTTCTCTCTATTCCTTATAGCAACCACCTCTCTCTCTCTCTCTCTCTCTCTCTCTCTCTCTCTCTCTCTCTCTCTCTCTCTCTCTTTCTCTCTCTCATACTCCAGTAGACGAGGGAAAATGCCTCATTATTTTTGTTAATTACAAAATGAAAAGCATCGTTTATTATGTTAATGACAATATTACTCGCCCCCGCCATCTTGCATATTCTTGAACCTCGAAGACAAAGGAGGGAAATGTTTTAAGCGCACACATTCAACCTTCATGTTCAGTTCCATAAAAGGGGAAATTCCGAGCATAAAACCTCTTGTTTGTCTTTGCAGAGATGTTCTTCATTAGTGAAATGAGTCTGTAATGCGTTTTGCGTCTCCCCTTACATTTCAATAACGTACTTTTCATTTAATGAATAAGTAAGCTAGTAAAAAATGCGCCGAGGCTTCTTCAGCGTAATGGAGTTTTCTGTACAGCCGCTACAGCGTATAATCAAGGCACCCGAAAATGCATCTGTCTGTCTGTGGCCCTTGAAACTTTAACCACGGCCCGGTGGTGGCCTGCCCTATATCGTTGCCAGACGCTCGATCATAGCTAACTTTAACCTTAAATAAAATAAAAACTTCTAAGGCTAGAAGGCTGCAATTTGGTATGTCTGATGACTGGAGGGTGGATGATCAACATACCAATTTGCAGCCCTCTAGCCTCAGTAGTTTTTAAGATTTGAGGGCGGACAGAAAAAGTGCGGACGGACAGACGCCGGCACAATAGTTTTCTTTTACAGAAAACTAATAAAAATGTAAGTAAACTATTAAAATACCTGGGAACTTGTTTTCGGGTAGTCTTGCAATGCATTACTACTCTAAAACAAGTCTCTGTGTATTATAAAAATTAATCTGCATTTTTATTTATTTATTCATTAATTTGTCAGTTTATTTTCTTTTCAGTTTTTTTTATGACTGATCTATTCTTCCTGTATTTCGTAATACCTTCTGTCATTTCTTTAAAACGAACACCATAATATTCTTTGGAAGCTTGAATTTCAAGCCAGTCGCCCCTGTGTTGGGCTTGTTCCGATATGAATATGGTTCATCATTCTGTATAAGAATAGACAATATATTAAGAGATGACGAATATTCAATGTTATATATTTTGCATATTATATAACACAGCGGACATACTTTCTCTCTAGCCAAAAAGTTTTGCCAACTAGTTCACGAATATCACTTTGTTCTCAAGTTTAGGAACGTAATTACTTATTGTCATTAGCAAGAAGAAAAAATATTAAGCAGCTCACTCATAGTTGGGTGGTCAAAGTCACTGTCCGCCGTCTTGTTTCTATATAGGACCCAGGTTCGAATCCTGGACGGGGCAGAAGCATTCATCAGTGATAATTCTCTTTGGGTGTAAGTTATTCCCAAGGTATAGTTGATTAGATATGAAGCCATATTTGTTATATATATATATATATATATATATATATATATATATATATATATATATATATATATATATATATGAGAAATGGAACAACAAGGGAACTCAGCATAAGCAACTGTGAGGGACATAAACACAAGTATCTCTAAACTCTAACATTCATTAACTTTATACTCTCGTTTAAGTTCAGTCAAACACAAGACGCACTAATCCTTGGCACAAGTTGATTGCGGTAGCTTCTATAAAGACTATCATTTCTTTTGAACTTTTATTTGGCGTCACAGTATCGATATATTCTTATTTTATTTCGTATGATTATAAACAGTGGATTGCCTAGACAATTGTTTTTTTTTTTGGGGGGGGGTGGGTGTTTAATAAATGCATGAATTTGTATCTGATGTTTGTCATGTAAAACTGAAGTAATTATTTTGTTGGTCATATTTGCTAAGGCATAAAGTCATGAACTGATAAAGTTGTGAATTATAAAGTCATAAAGCTATAAAGTTATACATGATAAAGTTATAAAGTTATAAAATGACCTATAAGACAAAAGCATAAAGACATGAAGTGATAGAGTTACAAATTATAAAGTTATAACGTTATAAATTATAAAGTTATAAAGCTATACAGTTATAAAGCTATAAAGTTATACATTATAAAGTTATGAAGTTATAAATTGATAAAGTTGTAAAGTTATAAACGTAAAGTTATAAATTTCTAAACTATAAGGTTCTTTATAACTTTTTAAAGTTTATAATTAATACCTTTATGACTTTGTGACTTTATAACTTTATCATTTGTAAATTTGTAGCTTTATAGCTTTATAGTTATGACTCCATACCTCTATGCCTCGTTCTTGTTTTATTCTTCATGAATGTCATTTTTTGTATAATTATTCATTCTGCAGTTACAAAATTGTAAAAGCTGAAAAAATTATGACTTTAGAAAGTCATAAAGTCATAAATAAAGAATAAAGTTGGAAAGCCCTAAAGTCATGAAATAATGAAGATATAAAGTTAGAAAGTAATAAGTAATAAAGTTAGAAAGTCATAAAGTCGTAAAATGATAAAGATACAAAGTTCGACAGTCATAAAGACATAAAGTTAAAAAGTCATAAAGCCACAAAATAACAAAGACATAAAGTTAGAAAGTCACAAATCCACAAAATAATAAAGACATAAAGTTAGAAAGTCGTAAAGAAAACAAACAACACACTCTCTAAAAAGGAAAGTGCTTCCTCTTATGGAATACTGTGAAAAACGATGCTCCGAACATTATCTACGAACCGCCTTGTCTCTCTGGGACCGACCCCCCCAACCCCTCGCCCCCCAAGTAATTTGGGGCTCTTGTGTTTTAGTGAGCTTGGAAGAGGAACCATAAGAGTTCATTGTTGGTAGCCTCTACAGACACCTCTGTTATCTTTCCTCTGTTGTAACTTATGGCTTGGAAGCATAATTCATTTACGGTAGTAAGTTTCCGTCTAGATGTTTTACTAGGTTTTTTGTTTTCTCTCTCTCTCTCTCTCTCTCTCTCTCTCTCTCTCTCTCTCTCTCTCTCTCTCTCTCTCTCTCTCACACACACACACACATGCATATACATATATATATATATCTGTGTACATATATATATATATATATATATATATATATATATATATATATATATATATATATATATATACCTGTACACTATACATATATACACATATACATATACACACATACACACACACACACGCAAACACCAGGCCATACAACGCACAGCAGGAGACGCCTCTCGCCCAATTAGGTAAAGCCTTTTCCAAGCCGCCGCACGCAGGTACGCCCTTCCAAATGGCCACAGAGTCAGAGAGAGAGCAGTCGACATCAAAGAAGGTATTATTGGACGAAGGATGGTGGCTTGTTGCTCTTACAAGTCGGCGAGAGGGGTGACGACCAGAGAAGGACAAGGCGGGGAAGAAAATATTTACCAACGACACGGAGAGAGAGAGAGAGAGAGAGAGAGAGAGAGAGAGAGAGAGAGAGTAAGAACCGAGTGCCCTATTCGTTCCACCTGTGAAACTGTGTGAGAGAGAGAGAGAGAGAAATGACTTGACTTTCTATGTATTCTACCTGAGAGAGAGAGAGAGAGAGAGAGAGAGAGAGAGAGAGAGAGAGAGAGAAGAGAATTGACTGGAGGTCCTATTCATTCCACCTGACAGAGAGAGAGAGAGAGAGAGAGAGAGAGAGAGAGAGAGAGAGAGAGAGAGAGAGAGAGAGCAATAACTGGGTGTGCTATTCGATCCACCTGTGAGAGAGAAAGAGAGAGAGAGAGAGAGAGATGACTGGACTTCCTATGTAATCCAACTGAGAGAGAGAGAGAGAGAGAGAGAGAGAGAGAGAGAGAGAGAGAGAGAGATAACTGGGTGTGCTATTCGATCCACCTGTGTGACTGGACTCCTATGTAATCCAACTGAGAGAGAGAGAGAGAGAGAGAGAGAGAGAGAGAGAGAGAGATGGATGGACTTCCAATTCACTCCTCCTGAGAGAGAGAGAGAGAGAGAGAGAGAGAGAGAGAGAGAGAGAGAGAGAGAGAGAGAAAGAGAGAGAAAGAGAGAGAGAGAGATTATTCTCTCCCTCATAATCAAGTACGGTACTGCCTAAACCCCCACAAGATTATACAACATCAATAGACCTATTCATTTTGATTTTCTCCTCTCAGTCTAGCAGACGAGAAACAGAAACACGAGACACGATTCAAAGTCTCTTAACCAAGAGGAAACGACCAAGAGGAAACAACAAAGAGGAACAATTAAGAGGAACGGTTCTGTCAAAGCACTCCTCTTAGTCTGATTCCCGATTCGCAAGGTTGTGGGGGGGGAGATGATTATTCATGAATAATTCGTCCTGTTCGAGTTCCGAACACGTGTTGTTCACTTGTTAGGTAAGACTCTTACTCCCAACGAGGCCAAGGGGAGAGAGAGAGAGAGAGAGAGAAAGAATAGCTGACTCCATCCTACACATTTCTCTAACAAGACTCACAACCACAAAGCCACGAGAGAGAGAGAGAATATCTTGATCCATCCTACAATCTTCTCTAGCAAGACTCACTACCACTAAGCCACGAGAGAGAGAGAGAGAGAATATCTTAATCCATCCTTCATTCTTCTGTAGCAAGACTCACTACACAAAGCCACGAGAGAGAGAGAGAGAGAGAGAGAGAGAGAGAGAGAGAGAGAGAGAGAGAGAGAGAGAGAGAGAGAGAGAGAGAGAGAGAGAGAGAGAGAGAGAGAGAATATCTTAATCCACCATCCTACACACCTCTCTAACAAGACACTACCACAAAGCCACGAAGCAAGAGAGAGAGAGAGAGAGAGAGAGAGAGAGAGAGAGAAAGAATGAATAGCTTCCTCCATCCTACACGTTTCTATAACAAGACCAATCAGGCAGTCAGTAAATGTAATTGAAAATGAGTGCCCTGTCTGAAAACCTACTTATCTGTACTAGACTTCCTCCTAGGGGGGAAAAATTATATATAGATGCCTTTCATTAAAGATAAAAATAAATACTGTACCGTATTTTTCTGTTTAGATTTATTAAGTAGGAAACGGATTTTAAGTGTCTGGGGGCTTTAAATGTTACTTCGTTCAGTTGCATCATGCGGAAAGCAAATTTACTTATTGGTATACAGTGGCAGTTTTGATATGATTAATAGTGAAGCAGCTTTAGTCTTTGAGGGTATATATATTGTATATACTAAGACATGCAGATATTCTCTCAAGCTAAACAGTTAGACTACAACAGACACCGCTTCTCACAGACGTAGACACAAACTCTAAACCTATTTACTCACAATAGGAACGCTGGTTTCATTACTGTAATCCGTTGCATTGTCCACTACGTAATCCAGACCGTCTTCAACCCCATCTAGCGGCTGGAAGGTGACATTAACCGAAGCGGACGCCGTGGTAGAGAAACCCATCCCCACGAATTGGGGAAAGACGGTGGTTTCCAGAATTTCCATGTTTAGTTTTGCCTACTTCTTGACCTCTGTGGCGCTTGTGAGTCAGTTTTCCATTATCGTTGTATTTCTGAGTCTCAGAAAGGTTCCAGGATTTCCATGATTATTCTGGACTTCTGTAGCACTGCTGTAGCACTTATGGGTCAGTTTTCCATTATCGTTGTATTTCTGAGTCTCAGAAAGTTTTCAAGATTTCCATGATTATTTTTGCCCACTTCTTGACTTCTGTAGCACTTATGTATAAGTTAATGTGGAATATAGTTTTCCATTATCATTGTATTTCTGAGCCTCAGAAAGTTTTCAAGGGGAGAAGGGAGGAATCTAGTTTAATGACAGGGTTCTTTCATTTTATTTACAATGATGGGTGTTAGACTGTTTTAAGAACATTTATAAAAATGATCATCAGCTAATCTCAAACATAGTTTAAACTATAGTATGAAGAGGGAAAATGAATTAATAATTTCATAGGACGCACACCAGGAAGTTTGATGAATATAATTTTGACGCAGGCAAAATTTGTCTTATGTTGTTCAAATCACAATTGGTATAGATATCATATTTGCTTATTAACCTCATGATATATTGCACGTAAGGCTGAATTACCATGAATATCAAATACATATCAATAAAAGCAACCTCCCTCTGGTAAACGTCACTTGGTTTTCTTAATTTCAACTGAATTTTCGAAATAAAGTTTTGTTCTTCATCCCAATATGATCTGAGATTTGGTTTTCCAAAGACTGCAAATCAGAATAAGGAGTTTTCACAAATGACTGCCATTTTCTGCGCCGATCATATTCGGGGAGAGTCGGGTGTCCTTTTTACCGTTCTGGAAAGAAAGAAAAGTAATTGGTTTTTATTTGAATTGGGAATGATGAGGTTTTTAAATACGAGGGTTATTTTTTGAAATGTAATAAATTGAGAAGTACTGGAAGGTTTATTAATGTTTGGGTCTTTGACTTATAGAAAACCTGTCATTTGTGCATATATATATATATATATATATATATATATATATATATATATATATATATATATATATATATATATATGTGTGTGTGTGTGTGTGTGTGTGTGTGTGTATATGTGTGTGTGTATAAAATAGACACTGTTCATCTAAGGTGGTGAGATACCAATAATTGATGCATAAAAGAAATGACATTTTATTAAGATATGCAAATCAGAACACCGTTGCCAAAAAAATATATATATATATATTTTCCACAAATAATCGAGGCTGCAAAAAAAAAAAGATGAAAACTTTGAACATCTAAAATATGCGCCACTTTTTTTTAAAGAATTTTATCTTCACACAAAAACACTTCCCTTTTTTCCAACGAAGGCAATATTTTTCACCAGAAAATATATATATAAAAATATAATACAACGCCGATATTCTACCCATCTGGAATATTTAGGAAAATATCGATAACGGATACAAAGATACTTCAGGGACGTTCGGCTGTAGTTTATGTAACGCGACGAAGATTCCTGAAAATTTTCTCGGGAATTCCTGAAAGGAAAATGGAATTCTTCCCGTAGGTGGTTAGTGCGTTCCTTAGACCCCTAGCTGCAACCCCTTTCGTTCTTTTTACTGTACCTCCTTTCATATTCTCTTTCTTCCATCTTGTTTCATAGTACAACTGCTTTGAGGTTTTCCTCCCGTTACACCTTTCAAACCTTTTACTGTCAATTTCCGTTTCAGCTTTGAATGACCTCATAGGTCCCAGTGCTTGGTCTTTGGCCTAAACTCTATATTCCATTCCAGTCCTTAAAACTTTTGGTTAATTTTGTTTACACTAGAAATGTAGTCATTAAAGTTTCTTTATTCGATATTTAAATATTCCCAGAAAGAGTGATAGGAGTTAGGTATTTCCAATAAGGAATTTTGCAGTTTATGAAAAATCAAATAAAAATTTTCAAGCAATCAATTAAAATCTATAATTCACCTATCTATCTATATATATATATATATATATATATATATATATATATATATATATATATATATATATATATATATATATATATATATATACATGGGGACATCACAACCACAGTTAGCCTGATAATCACAACAATATATATTTTCTCGTCCCAAAGGTCACAACAAAAACTACAACCTACCAAACTGGGGGTTTATAATCCCAACAATATGTTCTCTCATAACAGAAATTTACATCAGAAAAAAATTTAGAAACCTCTAAAAATATATGTATATATATATATATATATATATATATATATATATATATATATATATATATAATATATATATATATATATATATATATATTTAAAGTGAAATAACTTTGAAATGTTATTGTCAGAAGCCTTTGAAAGGTAAGACAATACAGGAAGTCTGTAACATTTTGTAAAAGGTAGAATGAATGAAGAAAATATTAGGTAAAAAAAAAAGGTATATTACTGACAATTCTCCAGGGGATTTCTGCCTTCATAATTATTTATGATAAATAATTATAATTATAATTATAATTACGTAACAAAACAAAAAAATAATAATAAAGAATGGAATGGTAAAGGGCTGTAATTTAACTTTAGAAACAATGGTTCAGAAATAATAATTTTATTTTCTTTGACATATTTGCTGATATTGTAATGGTTTTTTTTTTGTATTTTTCCAAACTTAATCGTTTGCTGGGTTTTGGTTCATATATATATATATATATATATATATATATATATATATATATATATATATATATATATATATATATATATTACTAAAAGGACCTCATTCAAACTGGATGGTATCTAATGGAGTATTTATTCAGAAAAAGTTACAAGGTTGTTTGTTCAAGAAAGCTTGTAACTTTTTCTGAATAAACACTCCATTAGATACCATCCAGTTTGAATGAGGTCCTTTAGTAATATATATATATATATATATATATATATATATATATATATATATATATATATATATATATGTATATATGTATATATATATATATATATATATATATATATATATATATATATATATATATATATATATATGTATATATATATATATATATATATACATACATACATACATACATACATACACAGGACAACCTCTCCACCTCCTGCTGCTTCAACACGCCCATGAAAACAAAAAAAAAAAGGTTTGGAACGAAGGAGGCCTCAAAAGGCATGAATGGAAAAACGGAATCCAATTTCAAAGTCCTACTGGAGACGCCTAATTCATTTTCCTAAGGTAAACTCAGTTCTGCCTTTATTTATACGGTACAAATTTCGTTAGGCGGTTGGGGAGGGGTGGGGGGAGGAGGGAAATGGTATTATTTCCTCTCTCTCTCTCTCTCTCTCTCTCTCTCTCTCTCTCTCTCTCTCTCTCTCTAGGCGAAGTTTCTGACTTCTTGGAAAATGGTGGTAATTATATTCTAGGTTTACGCAATTTTCGTGTCAATTTTGTTTTTGCTGGAAGACAGTGCGGAAGTTAAGAGAGTATATTTAATTTACAGTGTACGTACACATACGAATACACATACACACACACACACACACACACACACACATATATATATATATATATATATATATATATATATATATATATATATATATATATATATATATATATATATATATATATATATAGACTACCAAACACGTTTAACTGAACATCGGATAAATAACCAAATTAGTATGAAAAATTAATGTCATATTTTCATTTTTCATAACATTGTTAATTCAGCAACGTCATTATCAAGTTCAAAGACAATATTTACAAAAAAAATTAATCGTAAAATTGCTTTCATTTCATCGACGTTGATCGTGACTGGACCTCACTGGAAAATATATAACTGACTTATAAAAACATCTATAGAACTTTGATAATTTTGGAGCTGATTACGTCAGTCAGTGTCAAAATATTTGGCTCATAAAACTCCTGAAACTATCTATTGATCTTCTCTCTCTCTCTCTCTCTCTCTCTCTCTCTCTCTCTCTCTCTCTCTCTCTATATATATATATATATATATATATATATATATATATATATATATATAGATTGGAAATACATACAAATGATAATAATAACATAATTGGAAATTACATCTGGATAATAATAATAATAATAATAATAATAATAATAATAATAATAATAATAATAATAATAAACATATACACCGTAATAATAAAAGATGTGTAATATATAGAACCTAAACATATATACCGTCATATAAATATGTATATATATATATATATATATATATATATATATATATATATATATATATATATATATATATATATATATATATAAAACTATATATACTAGAAAGAGAGAGAGATAGATAATAGATATTCTCTCTCTCTCTCTCTCTCTCTCTCTCTCTCTCTCTCTCTCTCTCTCTCTCTCTCTCTCTCTCTCTCTCAGTGGTAAGTAATCTTCCTGGGGCATAATCATCCGATGGAATTTAACGCGTGCACCTCCCCAGGAGATCGCTCTCTGCCCTCTCCCATTCCAAGTCGAGTAATGAGATTTTCTCCGGACCTCCTTCTTCCAGGCCTAATGTAATGAATCTGTTCCAGCGTGTTTGGCTTTTATTCAATTACTTCCAGTTTGGTCGGTGTTTTTTTTTTCTCTTATTTTAGTCTGGGTGGGTTTTTTCTGTGTATTTTTTGGGGGTAGTGGGATTATTGGTACTTGTATACACACGTGTGTGTGTGTATATATATATATATATATGTTTATATATATATATATATATATATATATATATATATATATATATATATATATAAATATTAATGCAATCAGTAAAGAATTTTATATCATATTAGGAATGAACCCAAAAAATCTCAAAATAATTTTATTTATAAAGATTTTTATATATGAAAAAATAATTCAAATATATATTCATATTCTCCTAATGTGTTTGTGTATATTATTATTATTATTATTATTATTATTATTATTATTATTATTATTATTATCATTATTATTATTATTATTATTATTATTATTGATTTCTGATCCTCTAATCGCACAGTAGAACAAAAACATAAACCACTGTTTCGCCAACTCTACTCTCCAGCCGAATTTTTGCGGCCATTTAATTTGGCGTTTTCTCGGAACCTCCTCAAAAGGAGTTTTCAAATCCTTCTCATTATGCGGAAAAGAAAAGTTTTAGAAGCAATTAGCGCTCCAATTACCCTAACAACCGTGGGCAGCTGCTCTTAGTGCGAAAAATAAAACCTTTTTCATCAGGATGTGCATAATTACTCCTTTAGTGAACTTCACTGGAAATAAATTTAGCGTTAATCTACTTAAGGTTCTCTTCAGCTTGACGCGAAATGAAAATGGCCTTTATATTCTGAGACTCATTCTGAGAGATACTGAGGCTTTGGTAATTCAGGAAGTTCAAACCTTTTTTATATTTATCTAATTATCTCTCTGTCTCTCTATCTTATCTCTCTATCTCTCTGTTTATCCATTATCTATCTATCTATCTATCTATTTATCTGCTTGTTCATTTATTCTTTTAATTGTTTATTTATTTATGTACTTATTCATATGTTTATAAAGCTAACTAACTATCTATCAAGCTATCTGTTTATTTTTCATTTAAGTATTTTGCTTTTCACTTTTATTTTCCTTATGAATTTTTCTTCGTTCCTTCCATTTTTCTTCTACTGGGATGGACTGCTTTCCCTAATAATAATAATAATAATAATAATAATAATAATAATAATAATAATAATAATAATAATAATAATAATAATAATAATAATAATAATAAGACAATCATTGCTTCCAGTCAGTGTCTAAACACCCCAGTTTCCTTTGCAAAGTTTTGGTTTCTGTTGGGCTGGAAAGGGTTTGGGGTCCACAAAAGGCCTCTTACTCCACTTCAGAATTTAGTACCTAAACACACTGCAGCCTTAGGGCAAGGGCTTGGTGCTGGCATAAGGCCAGCTTAATCTAAAGCAACCAAGCAATTTTGTCTGATTTGTTTATATTTATTGGTCAAGCATTACAGGAATGAGGTCAGTTCAGGTCATAATTCTCTCTTCCTTTCATTTTCTGGTCAAGCATTACAGGAATGAGGTCACATAAGGTCATAACTCTCTTTTGCTTATATTTTCTGGTCAAGCATTACAGGAACAGGGTCATTTAAGGTCATAATACTCTTTTACTTTCATTTTCTGGTCAAGCATTACAGGAATGAGGTCACATGAGGTCATAACTCTCTTTTACTTTCATTTTCTGGTCGAGCATTACAGGAATAAGGTCAGTTAAGGTCATAATTCTCTTTTACTTTCATTTTCTGGTCAGGAATTCCAGGAATAAGGTCAGTTAAGGTCATAATAATCTTTTACTCACATTTTCTGGTCCACCATTACGGGAATGAGGTCACTTGAGGTCATGATTCTCTAAATTTCATTTTCTGGTTAAGCAATACAGGAATGAGGTCAGTTATGAAAAGCAAATATGTTCTGTGGTCAACTATTTTCTAAATTCATTTTTCCAGATGCAGCTGTTATTTGCTGCATTGCGGCTGATTTCACAGCTATTAAAATCTTCCGCTGATTTAACGTCGTCTTTTCAATCCTTTTTTTCCTTTTTTTCTTATTTTTCCGTCGCGAATTTCTGCCCGGAATATTTTTCCTTCGATATCATATATACTGAATCTTGTTTACCACTTTTGGAATTACATCTTCTCTCAGTTATGTCCACTAGAGTTACTTTATACTCTTTTTAGCATGTTTATACCTAACTGTGATTCTTTTACACCTTTCTGTTGCGTTTTACACCTCCTTGTGGTGTTTTACAACTTCCCTGTGATATTTTACAACTTCCCTGTGACTTTTACACCTTTCTGTTGCGTTTTACACCTCCTTGTGGTGTTTTACAACTTCCCTGTGACTTTTACACCTTCCCTGTGACTTTTACACCTTCCTGTGGCGTTTTACACACATCCGTGACGTACTACACTTTTCTGTGGTTTTACACCTTCCTGTGGTGTTTTACACCTTTCTGCGATCTTTTACACCCCGTGATGTTTTACAACTTCCCTGTGACTTTTACATCTTCGTGTGGCTTTTTACAGTTTCCTGTGATGTTTTACACCTCCCTGTGGCGTTTTACACCCTCTAGTGATATTTTAACTTTCCTGTGGCTTTAACAGCTTCCTGTGATGTTTTACACTTTCTCATGGCGTTTTACACCTTCCAGTGGTATTTTACACTTTTCTGTGGCTTTTGCAGCTTCCTGTGATGTCTTACACCCCTCTGTGGCGTTTTACACCATCCAGTGATATTTGACACTTTCCTGTGGCTTTAACAGTATTTTACAACTTCATGTGGCGTTTTACAACTTGTGATTTTTACAACTTCTTGTGATGTTTTTACACCTCCCTGTGGCGTTTTAGAACTTCTCGCGATGTTTTAAAACTTCATGTGGCGTTTTACAATTTCTTGTGATATTTTACAACTTCACGTGGCGTTTTACACACCCCCTGTGACGTTTTACAACTTCCTGCGGTGTTTTACACCTCCCTGTGACGTCATTCGTTCTACAACTAGTCGTTTGAACGTATCAATTCCGCGCGAGAGAATCAACCGTGGCAACATTCTATAATATGAATGAGATCAGAGGAAAGATTTCTCTGTCAACACACTTAACAATCCAATAACAGGAGATCTGTACTTTATTTATCACTCTTCTTCTTATCAAAGGCAAGATTCTTCTGGAATTTAACAGTTTGGTGGCCCCAGACCCAAGCCCGGCTCAAGACTCGATTAGATTTCACTAGGAACACGACATTACAGCCTCTGTAACCCAAGAATGACAGATTTCTGGGGAGATTGGAAGTCTTCTCGCTGAGTCGTCAGAAGCCACTGCCTGTTTCCCCTAGGTCCCAGCTTGGGTGCTGATCATATGTGTATATATGCTCTCCCACTGTAGGTGATAGTTATTTGGCTTCCCTGTTTCTTATATAGTCTTTGGGGATGGGGTTGTTAGACCCATGCCATTTTGTTATTATTATATGAGATTGAGAAGAAACTTGTTGAGGGATTTACTCTCTCTCTCTCTCTCTCTCTCTCTCTCTCTCTCTCTCTCTCTCTCTCTCTCTCTCCATGAATGTTTGATTAATGGAGCTCAATCCATAAGGATTCATATTCATCTTTCTCTATCTCTCTTTCTTTCTTTTCAGGCATTTAATTATTGGAACTGAATCCACAAGGCTGCTCTCTCTCTCTCTCTCTCTCTCTCTCTCTCTCTCTCTCTCTCTCTCTCTCTCTCTCTCTCTCTCTCTCTCATAATTCCACCCTTCTCATAACCTCCCAGTTTCCATCATCCTATCCACTTGTTCTTCAAAATCAATATCAAATTCCTCTTTGTTCTAACCCGCTTAACATCTGAAGAACATTTTGTTATTTTCTTCTCTTCTGGGAACTGTAATCAAGTGGAATAATACGTTCAAAAATCCATTTCCTTCTTCGAATCTTCAGTTAATCCCCAGGAATATAAAAACATCTGGATTACTTTGAGAATTTCCTGGGAAAATCGTGTTTTTTGAAATAACAGAATACGCTTCGTTTGGTTTGGAGATATGTATATGAATACGTGAATGATTTTTAATCATTTTTTTTTACATATATATTAAGATTACTGGGTTGTGAATATAATAAGTCTTAAGGAATTCAAATATTACTTTTGTTTCGGTTGAGAGAAAGTAACGTTTTTATTTGTCAATGAGAGGGGAAGGGTGCAGTTTATATAATTATATATACAGTCTACATATATATATATATATATATATATATATATATATATATATATATATATATACTGTATATATATATATATATATATATATATATATATATATATATATATATATATATATATATATATATATATATATATATATATATATATATATATATATATCCATACACATACGTACATATACATATACATACATATACAAAACTTGCTATCTCAAAATGAACTGAATGTAACTTAAGTCTGCTAAAACATTATTAGAAAATATCAGTAAACTCCAACCTCTTGGAATAGATTATTTCTAAAATTTGGAGTCACTGAATCATTCATTCAAGAGAACTAATTTCAGACTTTTTTTTATGTCAAATTTTCATTTGTCATTCAAACTGCAATAATTGCAGACACATCCATCACAAACATGACTAATGAACAATACGTAATTGTTTTAAATGTCATGACAATATGCCGTACACCGGGCGTCATTACTGGACAAATATTTGTTCATTCAATTTTTCGCAGAGGCTGACTTTTCAATTTTGCATGTCATGAATTATATATAATTAATTAATTATAAATTATATAATAATACATTCGATTTATGTAACGATAGACATATTTGAAAGCCCACTTTTTTGAAATCTTATGTTTTTGTAACAAGTTCTTGAAATATGATATCACATTCTAAGCTGTAATATGACATGCATTATTATTATTATTATTATTATTATTATTATTATTATTATTATTATTATTATTATTATTATTATTATTATTATTATTCAGAAGATGAAACCTTTCATATGGAACAAGCCACCGTAATATGACATCAAATTCAAGCTTCCAAAGATTATTATTATTATTATTATTATTATTATTATTATTATTATTATTATTATTATTATTATTATTATTATTATTCAGAAGATGAACCCTATTCACATGGAACAAGATAACAGGGACCATTGAATTGAAATTCAAACGTGCAATGAATATTTTTATTATTATTATTATTATTATTATTATTATTATTATTATTATTATTATTATTATTATTCAGAAGATGAACCCTATTCATATGGAACAAGATAACAGGGGCCACTGACTTGAAATTCAAACTTAAAAAGAATATTATGGTGTTTACAGCAGGAAAGTAACAGCAGGAAAAAGAGAAAGATGAGGTCAGTCATCAGAAAAGAAAAAATAAATAAAAAAATACTAAATAAATAAATAGATAAAAATGTAAGTAAACTACTGAGTTATTAAGATATAAGGAGAGTTCTTTTAAAGTTTTATTTCACATCATTGTTTTCAATATTCAGATCAGAATATTTTTTTTTAAATATTCCTGTAAACAATTTCCATAATATTCTTCCATTATAGACTCAGGGTTTCACTCCCTTACCACCTACTCCTTTTAACCCACTCCATTTACTAACATTTTTACAAAGACTGTCTCCTTCCTAAATAGGTTTTATACCACGTTTACACTTTTATCTCTATAACCTAGTTCGCATTCTATGATTTTACGACATAAATGATGCATCTTATAACAATCCTTTGTCACCTTCAACTCTCTCTCTTTAATCAAATTTATATTGGTAATCAAAACCCTTCTCTCTCTCTCTCTCTCTCTCTCTCTCTCTCTCTCTCTCTCTCTCTCTCTCTCTCTCTGTAAATAGTTTGCTTCTAACTTTCGCCTCAAATAATTGTTGACCAGTTATGCATTCTAACTCTCTCTCTCTCTCAAATCTAACTTTCGCCATAATTAATGACCATATCAGCTCTCTCTCTCTCTCTCTCTCTCTCTCTCTCTCTCTCTCTCTCTCTCTCTCTCTCTCTAAATAGTTTACATTCTAACTTTCGCCTCAAATAATTATTGACCAGTTAAGCTCCCTCTCTCTCTCTCTCTCTCTCTCTCTCTCTCTCTCTCTCTCTCTCTCTCTCTCTCTCTGTAAATAGTTTGCATTCTAACTTTCGCCTCAAATAATTGTTGACCAGTTAAGCTCTCTCTCTCTCTCTCTCTCTCTCTCTCTCTCTCTCTCTCTCTATAAATAATTTGCATTCTAACTTCGCCTCAAATAATTGTTGACCAGTTAAGCTTCTCTTCTCTCTTAAAGCTCCTCTCTCTCTCTCTCTCTCTCTCTCTCTCTCTCTCTCTCTCTTGTTGACTTGTTTCTCTCTCTCTCTCTCTCTCTCTCTCTCTCTCTCTAAGACCCCTGCTGTCACGACGCTTGTTTTTATTAGCTTATCAATCAATTAACCGATCCATTTCCTTCACGTTACGTCCGTCAAATAATTCCACCTCTGTCTTGTCTCCCATATAGATGTTGACAAGTCATTTCTTCTCTGTTGGTTTATGTTTATGGACGCTTCTCAGAGTATTATGAAATAATGAATGATAAATTCGCCCGTCAGCAGCGCAAATATACCTAGGAGTTATGTGTTGAAGTGAGAGTGTACGTACGCGTTTGTGTATCCGCTTACCTGTGTATCTGTTTGCTTGATATGATTCGATGAAACAATTGTCTTTTGCACTGGCAAAAATTCTCTGATGACTTCAAACATCTGGGTGTGTATTTGGGGAAAATGTCTGTCATTAATTCTTTTATATTAAATTGAAAGATCTGGTACCTTCAAACTTCTTTTGAGGCGAAAGTTAGATCGCAAAGTGTTTACAGAGAGAGAGAGAGAGAGAGAGAGAGAGAGAGAGAGAGAGAGAGAGAGAGAGAGAGAGAGAGAGCTTAAATGGTCATTAATTATTTGAGACGAAAGATTGATTGCAAACTATTTACAGAGACAGACACACACACAACACACACACACAGAGAGAGAGAGGGGGAGAGAGAGAGAGAGAGAGAGAGAGAGAGAGAGATTTTAATTGGTCATTACTTAATTTAGATGAAAGTTAGACTGCAAGGTATTTACAGAGAGAGAGAGAGAGAGAGAGAGAGAGAGAGAGAGAGAGAGAGAGAGAGAGAGAGAGAGAGGTCTTAATTGGTCATTAGTTAATTAGATGAAATTTAGACTAGAGAGAGAAATTTAGACTGAGAAGAGAGAGAGAGAGAGAGAGAAAGAGAGAGATCTTAATTGGTCATTACTTAATTTAGATGAAAGTTAGACTGAAAAGTATTTACACACACAGAGAGACACACACAGAGAGAGATCTTAATTGGTCATTACTTAATTTAGATGAAAGTTAGACTGAAAAGTATTTACACAAACACAGAGAGAGAGAGAGAGAGAGAGAGAGAGAGAGAGAGAGAGAGAGAGAGAGAGAGAGAGAGAGAATGTTCAGTGCAAATTTCGAAAATGAATCCTTTCGCATTACGTGAAATTACATAATACCTGTAAACCTCTTTAAACCTCCCGGTATAATATTTGGAGCAAATATCTATAATAAATGTTTGAGTTAAAAAGATAAAAAAAAATCTTTAAACTAGGCTAGAAGCTAAGCGAGTGATCATACCATCGTAACGATGGCAAAATATGATTCTTATATATATTATTTTTACAAAAACGCAAAATAAAAAATTTCTTTTTCTGTAGACCAGAAATTTCAAGGACATTAAATATTTTTGATAAAAGACATATTCTTGAAATAATGGTAGTAAATAGTCATTATATATTCTTTGGCGAGTGTTGTCATTAGTAGTTTTCTAAAAAAGAAAACTACTGTGCCGGCTTTGTCTGTCCGTCCACACTATTTTCTGTCCGCACTTTTTTTTTTTTTTTGTCCGCCTCAGATCTTAAAAACTACTGAGGCTAGAGGGCTGCAAATTGGTATGTTGATTATCCACTCTCCAATCATTAAAACATTTGATTTTATTTCAGTTAAATTTTTATTTATAGGCAACGATATAGGCCACCACCGTCGGGCCGTGGTTAAAGTTTCATGGGCTTCTGCTCATACAGCATTACACCTAGACCACCGAAACATAGATCTGTTTTCGGTGGCCTTGATTATACGCTGTAGCGGCTGTACAGAGAACTCGATTGCTCCGAAGAAACTTAGGCACATTTTTGACTTGTTTATTTTATAGTTACACAACTATTTCACTCCTCGGGGGACTAGTGTCGTCAGTGTACCTCACGTGGGGCACTGTAGGCATTACTTAAGGTCCTATGCAGCGTCCCTTCGGCCCCTAGCTGCAACCCCTTTCATTCCTTTTACTGCACCTCTGTTCATATTCTCTTTCTTCCATCTGACTTTCCACCCTCTGCTAACAATTGTTTCATAGTGCAACTGCTTTGAGGTTTTCCTCCTGTTACACCTGTCAAACATTTCGAGGGTCAATTTCCCTTTCAGCGTTGAATGGCCTCGTAGGTCCCAGCGCTTTGTCTTGGGCCAAATTCCATATTCCATAATCGTTGTACTTCAGCCTTGGATGGCTTAAAATGCCCCAGTGGTTGGCTTGACAGCAACAATGGTTTTCAGTTATACCAAAATCCACCATAGATTTTCGAGGTTTCCCATTGGCCCACTATCGATCCCAATAGCCAATAGGGCTGAAGTCAGGTTACACAATAGATTTTCGAAGATTCCCTTTGGCTACTATCGATCCCAAGAGCCAATAGGATTGAAGTCAGGTTACACAATAGATTTTCGAGGATTCCCATTGGCTACTATCGATCCCAACAGCCAATAGGATTGAAGTTAGATTACACAACAGATTTTCGAGGTTTCTCATTGGCTTAATATCGATCCCAACAGCCAATGGGAATTTTCGAGGTTACACAACAGATTTTCGAGGTTTCCCATTGGCTTAATATCGATCCCAACAGCCAATGGGAATTTTCGAGGTTACACAACAGATTTTCGAGGTTTCCCATTGGCTTAATATCGATCCCAACAGTCGATAGGACTGAAGTCAGGTTACACAATACATTTTCGAGGATTCCCATTGGCCACTATCGATCCCAACAGCCAATAGGATTACGTCAGGTTCCGTAACAACAAACAACAATGACCTTAGCATTTAAGGACGCCACTTTAAGTAATTGAGGTAATCTAGGATATTATGCTGAGCCCTCCGGCCTCCGGAACTTCCATCGACTTGGAGGAGACAACTTCCTGGATGGAAGTTATTTCCGTTAGGTAGTAATTACTCCGAGGAGTTCTAGACTCCAATTCCCGTTCAAGGTTCCAGAAGAAGGTGTTTATATTTGCTTGCGCAAAGATCTGTAGTCTTTTCTTTTTGAAAATGGAGTGTGACGTAACATACACACACACACACACACAAACAAATGTAGACAGTTGACTTATCCAACAATCTATAGAGAGAGAGAGAGAGAGAGAGAGAGAGAGAGAGAGAGAGAGAGAGAGACAGACAGACAAACAGAGAGTTAATCCAGCTGCTTACCTCTGTGTCCAAATCGAAAGGCATAGGTTCGAATCTTGGCCTAGGCATCAAATATATTTATATCAAATATATTTATGTATATGATATAATAGATATATATATATATATATGTATATATATATATATATATATATATATATATATATATATATATATATATATATATATATATATATATATATATACATTTATCAACTCTTCAACTCTTCCTCTCAGCATATTGTCTCTCTGAAAACTATCCCAAACTTTACAAAAACTAAAACCTTTTTGCATACGAAAGTTTGCCCACCCCCTGCCCCCACCCATCACAAAAAAAAAAACATTACGTGGGAAGCCTCACCCGATATTTTATTAAGCCAGAAATAACAGCGGAAATATGAAAGCTCCTTTATTTTTCCATTTTTGGGATATGAAGTTTTTTTTTTTTTTTTTTTTTTTTTTTTTTTTTTTTTTTGAGAAGCCGAAATTCTTCGCGGCTTTCTCGAAAGATGTTACTGAGGATTTTCGAATATAAAGAATATGGAGGGATGCGGTTTTTGGTTGGGTGGAATCTTAAAAAAAAGAATATTTAAATGGTTTTTAATTATATTATTTGTTTTTTTTATAAGCATGTAGTAAATTATGTGGTTTTTAAATTTACTCAGTAGTTTTTCTTTTATTTAAGGTTAAAGTTAGCCAAAATGTTCGTCTGGCAACGATATAGCCCAGGCCACCACCGGGCCGTGGTTAAAGTTTCATGGGCCGCGGCTCATGCAGCATTATATCGAGACCACCGAAAGATAGACCTATTTTCGGTGGGCTTGATTATACGATGTACTAAAACTCGATTGCGCCGAAGTGCATTTTTTACTTGTTGTAAAAGGAATTAATCATTAATCTGTGTCTAGTCTTTATATAAATGGGAAATTGTCCTATGGATTTCAAAATCCACCACTTAAGTTAATATATAGGAAATAAAAATATAGAACGATGTCTACAAAATTAAATCCTTTACTGGGTTGATTTTCCTAATCAGGGTGTATTTGCAGCGTGCCTTCGGCCCCCATCTGCAACCCTTTTCGTTCCTTTTACTGTACCTCCTTTCATATTCTCTTTCCTCCATCTTACTTTCCACGCTCTTCTAACAGTTGATTCACAGTGCACCTGCTTTGAGGTTTTCCACCTGTTACACCTTTCAAACCTTTTACTGTCAATTTCCATTTCAGCCCTGAATGACCTCATAGGCTCCAGTGCTTGGCCTTTGGCCTAAATTCTATATTCAGTTCAATTCAATTCTAATCAGATTGCTTAACATGGAATTTGTATGTTACAATTTTTCTAATAAAATATAATTACTTTACCTCAAACAATCAATTTTATTTGAATGTCTGGTTTTCACGTTATCTTTCAAAATAATGATTTTGGGATATATATAAATTTTGCTTTTAATATACCGAAAGTAAACCTTAAAATGTCTATCTATAAATGTCAAGGGAAATCTGATAGATGTTATTATTGAATAACCCAGGATTTTGAATTTTTACAAATCTGAAGAATTTAAGTGGTACATCTTGTATGTATTATAGAACAAACTTCAGCTATCTATCAAAGGAAAATAGATGTTAATATGGATTTTGACAAAACTGAAGAAATAGATGGTACATATGTATGTATTTTGATCAAGAAATATTAATGTGATTTTTGACAAATGTGAAGAATTCAAGTGGCACATCTTGTATGTATTATAGAATAAACTTCAGCTTTCTATCAAGGGAAAATAAATGTTAGTATGGATTTTGACAAAACTGAAGAATTCAATTCTAAATTCGTGTATGAATTAGAGAATAAATATACAGGAGATGGCATTAGAAAACAGGTATATAACAAAATAAATAATTTATGAAGGTTGGTGAACAGTCCACGAGACCCGAGGGATACCAGAATAAAATTTAAAATTAAATATTGGCTGAAAAGGGGTAGAGAGGAGGCACTGGTCAGGATGGGACCTTAGGTCAATCAAAGTGAGAGGTCATCATGCCTGATTGAATTGGTTAGTAAAGTGTGTGAGAGGGTTGAATCTGCTGTTAGGGATTTTTTTTTTTCTTATTTTTGAAGGTTTATGGAACACTTGAAACTTTTGAGGTAAGATTATCTGCTTTGTGGTTCATTATTGGTCAAAAAGTTGGATGAACAAGCTGGAATTTCTATCTTTCTCCATATATCATATTATATATTATATTACATATATATATATATATATATATATATATATATATATATATATATATATATATATATATATATATATATATATATATATATATATATATATATATATATATATATATTTTATATATATGGATACATAATATATACTGTATATACATTATATATATATATATATATATATATATATATATATATATATATATATATATATATATATATATACATATATTCAAAATTCCCTTTAGATATAGTGTATCCCCAAGGTAAAATGCATTCTATAGTAATTGGTATTTGTGACTATATATTTCAAAGTATAAAAATTCACATGTGTATGTGTATACACAAATACATACATACATACATACATACATACATACATACATACATACATCACCATCAAACTGAACTCAAATTCGTATTCAAATAAATAAAAATGTTCATCGAGCGCTAACCCTTTACCTAACCACTCGAGTCCATGAAAGCATCAGTCTACTCTATCAACTCTATTTTTTATTTTTATTTTTCCGTCCATTCCCTTTCACCTACGGGATTGCAAATGCTTTCACTTATTTAATGAATATGTCGCAAGCAGATCCATCGTTTTTAAATGCACGGATGCCATGTACTTCGTTTTATAGGATATTCAGCCTTTGAAGTGATTGTAGATTCTCTGCTTGACACAAGCAGTGATTGAAATTGTCATACTGACATGCAAAGTCATTAGCTTAAATTACAGGCGCTTGGAAACGTAAATAGTATTTTTTTAAGTTGTGTCAAACACTTCTATGTGTACAGTGTGCTTGACTGTCCTATAGTTTAAATTTAAATGGAAGTACATAGGATGAAAAGAGTTTATGGAAGACATGTTAACTTGATTCGATCTATATGAGATGAAAGTAGAGATATGTTCATCTAGTTTTAGAAAGCAGAATAAGGGAAGGAATAATTTCTAATTCTCTCTCTCTCTCTCTCTCTCTCTCTCTCTCTCTCTCTCTCTCTCTCTCTCTCTCTCTCTCTCTCTCTAACGCACAACAGAGCGTTATCATAGTACTTTACTTCACGGAAGCTTAAAAGAATATTTTTGCTGGAATATGAAATATGGAGTCAGTAAAATGCAAACAGAAAAATAAATTTACTGCTGATTCAATTACTTTTAAGATCGACCCATATACAAACGCATTATATATATGTATATATATATATATATATATATATATATATATATATATATATATATATATATATATATATATATATATATATATATATATATATATATATATATATATATATATATATATATATATATATATATATATATATATATATATTTTTGATGTCCTCGAGGCTAAGATGAGAAATAATTAGGCTAAGAGCTGTTCCCCCTTCACTGTTCTGTCAATACACTCGATTGGTTGGAGCTTTCTCGTGATGGGTGGAATAAGTCCACATCAAATTAACATTAGTAGATCAGGAAGACGTCAGGGTACTCTTCAAGACAGTATTTGCGGGGGCGCGCACGCATATGCACGCATACACACACACACACACATACATACATAGACGCAAGTTGCTTATAGAAAGTTACAAGATGCAGATTTTGTCCTGTCGAAATAATCCCAAATTTGCTTTAGTTATCCCTTGGTAATTTCCTATCACAAGTAGTATTTGCGCGCGCGCGCACGCAAATAAACACACACACACACACACACACAAACACGCAAGTTACATATGGAAAGTTACAGGGGTCCAGATTTGTTCAGGTAAAAAAAAATAATCCAAAAATATTACTTTAGTTATCCCTCAGCTTCTTCGTTTTCTTTACTGAAAATTGCTTTAGTCGTCCCACTGTGATGTCCGTTTTCTATACACTCGAAATCCCTTTTGTTTACAATCGAGTTCAATTATAGATCTTTTCTTTGATTCCCGAGATGGTGTGTTATATAAACAAATCTCCTTTAGTTTATACATGTATGATTTGAGGTCTGATTTGGGATACAGTTTAAATTTAATATTGTCTTACTCCATTACAGGACCATCCAAGATGTTTAGTCTGAGGGCCACTTTTGAAAAAACTAAAAGTCATGGGGGGCCACCTGTATGTATGTATATGTGTATATATGTATATATATACATATATATGTATTTATATATACATATATATAATATGAAACTATTCTCTGTAGTTGTTGATTTTTGCGAGGAATATTTATTTCTTTCATTCTGGATAAGCGATAAATCTAATTTTTATTATTATTACCTATTTTTCTCTAGCGGGCCACTTTTGGCCCACGGGCATGGATTTGGACGGCCCTGCTCTAGTAAATCGAAAATACTTCATATAGTTTTCATATTTTCAAATTTAGTGATGTTAAACAAAAGTAATGAAAACTATTGAGATATTTGTTATGCCTTAAAAAATTTAGGAAAATATTTATAGTAATTGTGTTGTAAAATTACTGAATTATTATTATTTATTTATTATTATTATTATTATTATTATTATTATTATTATTATTATTATTATTATTATTATTAACGTGAAAAGTTGTAATACAAAATTATTTCTTTATGAAATTATTATTATTATTATTATTATTATTATTATTATTATTATTATTATTATTATTATTATTATTATTATTATCGTGAAAGGTTGCAATACGAACTTATTTCTTTATGAAAATATTTCAATATATATCTTAATACATTTTGAGAAAAAATTATAAATTTCACTCTTCAGTGCAAATATTATTATTATTATTATTATTATTATTATTATTATTATTATTATTATTATTATTATTATTATTATTATTATTATTCTTATTCTTCTCTCTCTCTCTCTCTCTCTCTCTCTCTCTCTCTCTCTCTCTCTCTCTCTCCCCTAAATTGCCCTGCAATCCTGTAACTGCCAATAAATCACATCTTGAGTGCGTAAGCCCATTGTCTTTAACAGAAATGGCAGAGTAAACTACTGTTATTATTATATATTATTTATTTATTTACACATGAGTCTCTGACAAACAAGTTGTCCAGGATTCGAGAATAGGACATATGTTTTTTGAAGGATAAATATACATTCAATTCCCATCAGTTATCAAACGAACTCTGTCCTCTATAAGTGCGTTCGTATCTCTCAGTATGAGACAAAATGAAAGACTAATGATATGTTAAGAGAGTGTCACGAACTGAGACGGTATGGGCATGTGGTAAGAATGAGTGAAAAGAAAGGAATTAAGAGAGTTTGGATGGAGTCTGCTTCGGGTAGAAAGATAAGAGTCAGGTAAAAGATTAGATGGACTAATAAAATGAATGAGGATTTTGATAAGAATTGTTAGAACTGATTTTGTGATTAATGATTAGAACTGAGATGGCGATAAGGTGAGAACGATTGAAGAACTGAGATGGTATGGGCATGTGGTGAGAATGAGGGAGAAAGGAGGAATGAAGAGGTCGACCCTGTTAAGGTTAGAAGGATAAGAGTGAATGCAAAGAAGGAATGAAGAGGTTGTTAGAAGGATAAGAGTGATAATATTAAAGAATGATTCAAAGGATGAAAGAAAGTAGTATAAGAAGACCCTTCCCTCACAGACCTAGCTGGACAATAAGTCAGTCAGAGAAGACATATTAAGGCAACCAACCCCACACTATACAGATACCAGTAGGTCTAAAGAGACCAAACTTTGACCACAAATAATAAATCACTCACAAAAGACAAATAACTCCATATGGGAGACCAGAAGCCATCCGTAAACGAGTTCTCTGGAGAGGCCAATCGCGAGATTGGCAGCTCCGTTCAGCAGTCAGTGGCCTGTGGGCCTCATCTGTCAGGAAATTGGGGTCCTCATTCGCCGCGTTCATTAATTAACTGGCGTCAAAGCAGTTCTATTTTGAGGGTGGCACTCTCGATGCTGAACTTTTTTTTTTTTCTACTGTCACTACTGTTTCTACTAGGGGTGGCACTGTTGATTTTCAACTTTTTTTTTTAACTTGTCACTAGTGTTTCTACTGGGAGTGGCACTTATTGATTTTCACCTTTTTTTTCTGCTTGTCACTAGTGTTTCTACTGGGAGTAGTACTACTGTTAATAATAATAATAATAATAATAATAATAATAATAATAATAATAATAATAATAATAATAATAATAATAATAATACCTGACCCTCTGGTGCCAAGGATATTTCATTTATCAAATGTATAATAATAATAATAATAATAATAATAATAATAATAATAATAATAATAATAATAATCATAATAACACCATGATCATCATCATCATTTCATTTATCAAATCATATAATAATAATGATAATAATAATAATAATGAACGAATAACTTATAATAATAAAATAAATAACTCAGAATGTTACAGACGCTGTGGGTATTTTAGTTACTAAGTCCATAATAATAATAATACAAATAATAGTAATAATAATAATAATTTTAGTTACTAAGTAATAATAATAATAATAATAATAATAATAATAATAATAATAATAATAATAATAATAATAATAACAACTGAACGTCCGAATGGCTTTGAAAAAACTGTTAATCAATGGGTTATAATTTTTCATAGGCATCCGGACGTTCAGTAACTATTATTATTATTATTATTATTATTATTATTATTATTATTATTATTATTATTATTATTATTATTATTATTATTATTAATAATATTAAATGAACTTCAACAAACCCGAGAAAGTAAGCTGACAGACAAACATTATTATTATTATTATTATTATTATTATTATTATTATTATTATTATTATTATTATTATTATTATTATTATTATTATTATACAAAATTCTTGTACAAATATAATAGCAATATTAACTGAACTTCAGCAAACCCACAGAAAGGAAGTTGACAAAATATACAAAATACAACACTTCATTCACTGCACAAGAGAGCACCCCAGCATATATATATATATATATATATATATATATATATATATATATATATATATATATATATATATATATATATATATATATATATATATATATATATATATATATATAAAACGCTTGGGTTTTTAACGTCGCCGATCGACTAAATCTGCACGACTCGTAAAATTCCTTTGTCCGGATTCTCGGAGCCTCCCAGAGGCTGTGAGGTAACGACGTCATTTGTCGACGACGAAAGCCCAGAGCGATCCTTTGAGATAGAGGCCAGAATTTTTCCTTGATGGTTTGCCGGAATATTTCCTTTTGACGGTGGGCGCGTCTCGACAGCGCCCCTGTGCATTAGATATCGATCCTCTACAAAGACTTTTTAACACTGACGAGGACTCCCAAGTATATTTTGTAAAGCCAAATTTATTTCGTTTAGAAAAATGATTGGTTATCTACAGCTATTCTGCCCTAAAATGGAAGACTGCAGTATCTGCAAAAATACAAAACTGAGAAAAATGGTAGGTACTGCAGTTTTCCCTTGCTTTACTACTGATTTTGCAGATACTGCAAATGGGACCCCTAAATACTCGTGGAAAGCATTGAAGAAGAATCATTCTGAAACTGCAGTAACTTGTGTATTAGTGTTTCACGAGCCAAATAGCTGGCATATCTCAGTTTCGACAATTTTGCAGATACTGCAGTTTTCCGTTTTAGGGCAATTATTATTTTGTGTAAGCAACGATGGTCAGAGACCTGTAAATATTAGAATATAACGTCAATTTTTTTTCATGTAATATTCATCTAAAAATGAAACACGAAAACTTGAAAATGTGTTTTTTTTTTTTTTTTTGAGTTCCGTCTCGTGATGGTGATAATGATGGTAACGTTATAGTTAGGTTGGAGGCAGAGGGTGTTGAGGCTATTGATTGAGGATGTGAGAGGTTGAGGCAGGTTGAGGACGGGCGTGATGTTAGAAAGGAAATTATAGAAGGGAAAACAAAGGAGAAATTAATTTTTTTTTTTTTTTTGGCAAGGTGAGAATATTGTTGGTGACCTTGGCCCCGACCTAAAATATAAAAACACCTTTATTATTATTATTATTATTATTATTATTATTATTATTATTATTATTATTATTATTATTATTATTATTATTATTATTATTAATCGTAGTGGTAAAAGGAAAGTATTTTACTATGGATGCTTAGAGAGATAAATAATCCTCTTTCAGAAATATACAGGGACTCCAGAAGTCAGTGAATTGTGCCTACGAGTGCTGGAAGATGTGTTTATTAAAATAACCAGGAATATTGCCAATGCATTTTCATCCTAAGTACTAATACACATAAGTACCTCTTTATCCTGCATCGTTAATGCTGGTTCGAAAACCATTGCTTATGTTTATTATTGCCAAAAGATTTTCACTTTCAGTGCATCTAAACTTAAGAGTCATTTCACCATGCATTGTTGATGCAGCTTCTAAAATCATTGATAATATTTATATCACTGTAATTATTATTATTATTTAATTTTTAGATGAAATTTTTAGATGAACTGTAGTTGATAACTTGAATTTAGAATGTAAGCAACAAATTGATATTATATTCTAATTCTTACAAAAACCTATAACAGAGCGGAGTATAACAAGAATTTCGAATATAGGCCTCACTTGAAATAGCTTGTGTTCCTGAGTTATGGTACTTATTAACATACAGCCAATCCGTGCTAACTAAATAAGGACACACGAATGAGTTGGAGCGAAAGCATTTTCATTTCCTCAGAAATCATTTTGGAACATATTTTATCTTTTAAACCAATGGTTTCTATCCGTTTAGAAAATGAATGGCAACTATAGTCTTACGAGGTTCTATAATACCTATATTATCTTTCCTCTACCACCTGCCTGAATACAGAATGTACCCTTGTCCAACAATTATAATTTTTATTTTCCATAGGAATACATAATTTATTTTTGTAATCTTCCATACAAAATTCACTGAGGGGGGAAATAGATTTATAGTACACTGGCCCACAGTAATAATGTCTCCTTTTTGCCTGCAAAATAATTGCTATTCTCTTCCTAGTGATCAGAATTTTACTAAATATTCTCACGTATGTCGTCAGGATGTAATATATGTTAATTGGTACTTGTAATTGCCTTGAGGTTATTGGGAGACTATTAAATATTTTCTTGGCAAAACAGAGGTAGAACAGAGAGAGAGAGAAAGAGAGAGAGAGAGATGTAATTATCTTAATATTATTGGAAGAATATGAAATATTTTCCTAGCAAAAGAGAACATGAAATAGAGAGAGAGAGAGAGAGAGAGAGAGAGAGAGAGAGAGAGATGTAATTACCGTTATTAGAATATGAAATATTTTCTTGTCAAAACAGAGAGAGAGAGAGAGAGAGAGAGAGAGAGAGAGAGAGAGAAGAACATGAAATATTTTCCTAGAGAGAGAGAGAGAGAAATAGAGAGAGAGAGAGAGAGAGAGAGAGAGAGAGAGAAATATAACTTTTTTTTTCCTAAGCAGTAATGGGAAATTATTAAAATATATTCAAGTAATGGGGTAATTAGAACCCACACATTACTAGCTTTAGAGCTAAAAGCTAATTATAAGTAAACACGAGATACTATAGTTATCATACATTATCTATTTTCCCAATAGATAATAGATAAGAGTTTCTTCGGCTCAATGGAGTTTTCTATACAGCCGCTACAGCGTATAATCAAGGCCACCGAAAATAGATCTATCTTTCGGTGGTCTCGGTATAATGCT
>NC_089788.1:76422719-76450219 GCF_040412425.1 Macrobrachium rosenbergii | reverse complement strand
TCCATATGTCCACGTTCACACGTTCTGTAATCACATTGCGCAGAAATAACCCCACGTTTAGGCCAAGTAGCTGACTCCATGCGTGGTGGAATTCATCAGCTTAAAATCTTTCGTAAATCTGCCGTGACGCCTCCTCTGAGAATTCCTCTCACTGTGAGAAATATTCCGGGCAGAATGGAGCATTCCAGGAGGCTTCAGGTGCGATGTGATATTCCCTGAAGTCGACAGATTAAATCCATAATAACGACTTTCTGGAGAAAGTCAGAAAGGCGTGAAGATCTGAGCCTGGATTCTCTTTCTCTCTCTCTCTCTCTCTCTCTGGTCAAAGGGTGTTGCTGGAATTCCGTTTTCTTTTATATAGAAAACGGGATTTGGGATGATTTCTCGCGTGTTGGGTAGGGGTATACCCCTTGGTGATATTCTATTTTGATTAATTATTTTTTTTTTTTTTCGTTAGAATGATTTTTTTCATGATTTATACCTGATTTTTTCATATTTATCTTATTAAAATCTTTTTCTTTTAACTAGTTTTCATTATCCATAATAATTCTATATTTACTAATGCATCAGTAATGCATTCATAGCATAAAAATTAACAGCAATATAAGGATTACTGCATGTATATATATCTATCTATATATATATATATATATATATATATATATATATATATCATATAGTAATCTTATTTAATCATATATTGCTGTTAATTTTTATGCTACGAATGCATTATTATTGCACCATTAAATATAGTATTATTATGAATAAAAAATCTAAGCAGAAGAAAAAATGGATTTTAATAAAATAAAGATGAAAAAATAATATAAATCATGAAAGAAAAACTAATTCTAACAAAGAAAAACTAAATAATGAATGAAAATAGAATATCACTGAGGGGTAAATATATATATATATATATATATATATATATATATATATATATATATATATATATATATATATATATATATATATATATATATATGTATATATACATACACATAAATACATACATACATACATACATACATACATAGTGATATCTCAGTCACATTCAATTAACATTTGGATCTCGACATATTCCCATGAAATTTTAATCTGAGCCACACACACATTCATCATTCTTTTTCCATCTTAGAGGCAGGGCGCGCCCGCAATCTAATATCGTGCTTAACCCAGACCTTGAGAGAGCAGAGAAACGTCGTATATCAGGGCGTAATGGCTCGTTTAACAAATATATGTTTCCTTAGAACGCATAAAGTTAGCACCAGATTGTTTCTTAAAAACCTGAAATGCTAAACAATTTTTCAAGAAGATGTGTCTTATGAAACAAGGCTTTTTTTCTTCAGTTATTATTATTATTATTATTATTAATTATTATTATTATTATTATTATTATTATTATTATTATTATTCAGAAGATGAACACTGTTTATATGGAACAAGCCCCACCACAGTGGCCATTGACTTGAGATACAAGTTTCCAAAGAATATTATTATTATTATTATTATTATTATTATTATTATTATTATTATTATTATTATTATTATTATTATTCAGAAGATGAAACTGTTTATATGGAACAAGCCCACCACAGTGGCCATTGACTTGAGATATAAGTTTCCAAAGAATATTATTATTATTATTATTATTATTATTATTATTATTATTATTATTATTATTATTATTATTATTATTATTATTATTATTATTATTCAGAAGATGAACACTGTTTATATGGAACAAGCACACCTTGGGGCTACTGACCTGAAATTCAAGCTTCCAAAGAATATTATTGGTTTCATTATTCCCACCGCAGCAGACCCCACACTGCAGAAGTGAAACTAATCATGAACAGAGCCAGTAATTTTTCATCGCCCTGAAATTCAAGACCCATACAATATATTGGTTTCCCCTCCACCACGACATCAGCAGCAGTAACAATCATGATACAGACCACTGGGAGAGACGAACCACTATACCTGAGCCAGGTTTTACTCTCATTCAAAAGAAAATTGAGTCTGTGATTATGGTAAATTGATATTTTATTGAGGTTGTATTTACGTGAATGTAAATGAATGGTGATGTATTTACATAAAGCAATGGATGTGGAATATAATGTTTTTGTTGCAATGAGCCAATCAGCTACTGGACTGATCTGAACAAATTTGCCAACAGAATGAATAATGTTTTATTTTCAGTATCTCTAAACTGTTGAAAAAAAATTTTGTAGTTTTATCAATTTCTCTCTCTCTCTCTCTCTCTCTCTCTCTCTCTCTCTCTCTCTCTCTCTCTCTCTCTCTCTCTCTCTCATTTTTCAATATCTCAATGTAGTTCCTGTTTTTCATTGGAAAAACATTTGGTGTTTTTCTCTCTCTCTCTCTCTCTCTCTCTCTCTCTCTCTCTCTCTCTCTCTCCTCTCTCTCTCTCTCTCAATTTTAATATTTTATATATTTCCTTTATTTTATTGGAAAAATCTGGTCTCTCTCTCTCTCTCTCTCTCTCTCTCTCTCTCTCTCTCTCTCTCTCTCTCTCTCTCTCTCTCTCTCTCCTCCTTTACACCAACCATCTTCCTCTCTCTTTACACATAGAAACTGCGCAGATATTTTCCAGCTTTGAAGATAATCCTTATGTACATTCAAATAACATTTAAGAGCAGCTAAGCTTCCGTACCCGGAAGGCAATCCCGTTACGCAAAGATCAAAAATACATATAATTCTGTAACTGAATCACTTCTGGGCAAAACAGCTTAGCTGTTCTTTAGAAATGTTGAGAAACTGCTGATTTTTTTTAAAAAGTAGATGATATTCTAATGTCTAAAGTCGCTCGAAGCTTGGATTATAATTATAGCCGTCAACCTCTACCAGAAACCAGTAAAAAATGCGCCGTAGTTTCTTCGGCGCAATCCAGGTTTCTGTACAGTCGCTTCAGCGTATATATCAGTGCTACCGAAAATAGATCGATCTTTCGGTGGTCTCCGTATAATGCTGTTTGAAACTACGGTCCCATATCGTTGCCGGAAGCACGATTCTGGCTGACTTGAACCTTAAATAAAATATAAATTACTGAGGTTAGAGGGCTGCAATTTGGTATGTTTGACGAATGGAGGGTGGATGATCAACATAGCAATTTGCAGCCCTCTAGCCTCAGTAGTTTTTAAGATCTGAGGGCGGACAGAAAAGTGCGGACGGATAGATAAAGCCGACACAATATTTTTCTTTTACAAAAAACTAAAAACTATATAACATTATATTGCTTTGTATTTCTCGAAATTGGAAAGTGTTATCCCTCTAATACCTTCTATAATCTTGTAAATTTCGCAAGCCATTGCCTAGCAATTAATTTCTCTCAATTTTACTTTAATAGTTTTAATCGTGGGAGTGATATCCCTTTTATATCTTTTAAAATCTTTTAGATTTGACACATTATTGGCTGTCACTGAATATAACTCTCTTCCATTCAATTTTATAGTTTTAATCATGAAAGTATTAGCTAATTTTATATCTTCTAGAATCTTTCAGATTGGACAGGGTATTGCCTGATAGTTAATACAATTTCTAATAAATTTAGTTTTACCTATAACTTATAAAATCTTTCAAATTTGACAGGCTATTGCTTGTAAATTGATATAATTACTTTTAAATTCAATGTTATAGTTTTAATCATGAAAGTAATGGTCCACTTCATATCTTCTAAAATCTTTCAATTTTGATAGACTATTATTATTAACTTAATATAATTACTTTTAAATGAAATTTTAAAGTTTTAATAACGAAAGTTTTATTCCCTTTTATAACTTCTAAAATCTTTCAAATATAACAGGCTATTGTCCGTAAATTGATGCAATTTCTTTTTATTTTAATTTTAAAGTTTTAATAATGAAAGTATTATCCCCTTTATATCTTCTAAAATCTTTCAAATTAACGACATTTCTTTTGAATATAATTTTAAAGTTTTAATTACGGTCTAATTATGACAATCATCAGAGTAACTTTGTCTGTCACATTACTCTAAAGATATTTTGTTTCCTCGACTTCATGAAACTGATGAATTTCATAACTATTGTTCACCAAATTTCATCCATTTAGATCTTCAGTCAATTATCATCGCTTTCCAGGTGCCTGGGAAACGTACCATAAGTATGGCGCTCATTTGACGAGTTTTCTCTCCATCTGAAAACATCGGATTGAATTATGAAAATTATGAAAATTACAGAGAGTCAGATTATCACCTGGCAATTATCAGCAGCAGCTTCTACGTGTCTGTGAGGTATGGAGATATGATTATCAACTTTTGAATTATGAATATTATGAATATGACAGAAAGATACAAATTATCACCTGAAAATTATCAGCAGCAGCTTTTATATGTCTGTGAGTTATGGAGATATGTTGATTATTTTCTGAATTATGAAAATTATGAGAATTACGAAAGGGGTTGCAGCTAGGGACCTAAGGAAGGCGCACTGCAAACAACCTTAAGTAATGCCTACAGTGCACCACGTGAGGTGCACTTACGGCACTACACCCTGTCCTACCTGTCGAAGTAAAAGTCAGTACATCCTATCACTATAATCTGGTCCTCTGCCAAATTAGTATCATCCTTTTATCCCAAAATGAGCTATGGAACAGAATAAACGAAAGCTTTAGCTAGTTAATCAAGATAATGTGTACCCGTGATGGAGTCATTTGCATCAGTTCAAAAGGGGTTAACTTTGTGTTTATCGACAGGGCAGCCATTACAAAGAGTTCAAAGTGATAAATTCTGTGTCCTGCTGTCATATAACTCGCGGCTTTAACTTACCGTGATAGATATTGTTAGTAATTATGGGAAGGCTTAGCTGCAAATGGAATTGCAAAGGATTATTGCTCATCAAATGCTTACATCAGATATATCTATTTATCTGTGTGTAATATATATATATATATATATATATATATATATATATATATATATATATATATATATATATATATATATATATATATATATACATATATACATATTTATAATTATGTTTATATATACATATATATATATATGTATGTATATCTTCATACGTCAGTGTGTATCACCTTAATCCAGCACCATCATCAAAATGCACAAGCACTGATGCTCGCCTCCCCTAAAACCAATACATTTCAAGGTTTTTCCAATATACCCCATTATCAGAAATGGGAGCGAAACTCTCTCTCTCTCTCTCTCTCTCTCTCTCTCTCTCTCTCTCTCTCTCTCTCTCTCTCTCTCTCTCAAACGATAATATCATACTCGGATTTAATGAGAGTTCATCCCATAATGTTGACGTCCTGCTTTCCTACTGATGGCGAGAGGATTTTGATTTTATTTTTTACTTCATTCCCCCAGAAGGATTTCCGCTTACAGTTTGCCCTTTTGCCTTCTGTCATGCTGTCCTTTTATATTTGTGTGTGTGCTTTTTGTTTCTTTTTTATCTTGCTGTCCACCTTCTTGAGCCTTTGGTTGCTCTGATTAGTTCTTTGCATTTTCTAATAATAATAATAATAATAATAATAATAACATTAATAATAATAATAATAATAATAATAATAATAATAATAATAATATTCATAATAATAAAAAAATAATAATAATAATAATAATAATAATAATAATAATAATAATACTGGCTGCATTATTTTTCAGAATGATTATCCTTTCTGTTAAATCTCTTCTCTGAGTCCAAAAGCCTAACAATAAAAGTTGTCATACAAATAAATAAATTAAAATTTCATTACAAAATATCTCATTTGGGTTCCTCGTCATTATTTGCTACAATGCTAGATATTTTACTTTGTGTACTTTTTTTTTTTTACCAAAGCAATTGAAATCCACTCAGGACAAATTGAAAATAAATATTTAACCGCGGGAACAAACGTTCCGGGGTATATTACTACCGCTCATATGCAAATAGCTTGCAGTAACGAGCGGGAATAATAGTGAAGTTAAATTTTTGGTGTGCTTGAGACGAATCATGATAATAATAATAATTATTTTTACTATTATTATTATTATTATTATTATTATTATTATTATTATTATTATTATTATTATTATTAATAATAATAATAATAATAATAATAATAATAATAATAATAATAATAATAATAATAATACTCGAGACATGAAATCAGTTTCTGTGTGTCTTAAAAAATGTAAATTTGGACAAATAATTTTTTTGGCCAAAAGATGGGAAATTGACATTTGTTTTATATTGCCACACCGAGGGTCAGTTTTAGTTTTCTGTAAAAGAAAAGTATTGTGCCGGCTTTGTCTGTCCTCAGGTCTTAAAACCTACTGAGGCTAGAGGGCTGCAAGTTGGTATGTTTATCACCCACCCTCCAATCATCAAACATACCAAATTGCAGCCCTCTAGCCTCAGCAGTTTTTATTTTATTTAAGGTTCAAGTTTGGTATAATCATGCGTCTGGCAACGATATAAGAGAGGCCACCACAGGCCTGTGGTTAAATTTTCACGGGCCGCGGCTCATACAGCATTACACCCAGACCACCGAAAGATAGATCTGTTTGATTAAACGCTGTGGCAGCTGTACAGAAAACTCGATTGCGCCGAAGAAACTTCGGCGCATTTGTTACTTGTCTAATTTCGTAGATGATAATTGCATGATAAATAAAGAATTGAAGGGGATCCAGAAAAATGCAAATAAAATCAATATATTGATGTTTCAGTGATATGAAGAAATACTGAGCATGTATATATATATATATATATATATATATATATATATATATATATATATATATATATATATATATATATATATATATATATATATATATATATATATCATATATATATAATATATATATCATATATAAATAATACAGATGAATATATACACACAAATAAATGAATATATATCTATACATTTTTATACTGTATAGATACATTAAGAATTGCAATTTATATCTTTATATCTCTGTGGCACTGAATTACCTGCCCTGCCCTAGGACTGGGGCCTTATGACCCAAATTCTATACATTCACTGATTCCTCTGTGGCATTAGAAGTGGTACACTGGCAATATATGATAATGGGAGGCGAAGGGACAAAATAAATCTTTGGTAATATATGATAACAATGAACGCTGAAGAAAGGTATAATATTGTCATAAATCACTTTATTGATGTTCATAAGAAAGCGAATGGGAGAGAAATGTTTGGGGTAAAAGTCTGACAATAGTGTATAATAATCCTTTGGTCTTTCATTATTTTTTTCTGTAAAAGAAAACCATTGTGCCGGCTTTGTCTGTCCGTCCGCACTTTATTCTGTCCGCGCTTTTTCTGTCCGCCCTCAGATCTTGAAAACTACTGAGGCTAGAGGGCTGTAAATTGGTATGTTGGTCATCCATCCTCCAATCATCAGCCATACCAAATTGCAGCCCTCTAACCTCAATAGTTTTTAAGTTACCCATAATCGTGTTTCTGGCAGCGATATAGGACAGGCCACCACCGGGCCGTTATTCAAGTTTCATGGGCCGCGGGTCGTACAGCATTATCCTGAGACCACCGAAAGATAGATCTATATCCAGTGGCCTTGATTATACGCTGCAGCGGCTATATAGAAAACTCGATTGCGCCGAAGAAACTTCGGCTCATTTTTTACTTTTTTTTTTATCTGTCCTTTATCATATCGATATCAGGACGGTGATTTGATAAAAAAATGGTGAAATATATCACAAAAAGGCAGCGGTCTTTTATCGTTTCTCCGCGATGTGAAATGCTTCCCTTCTGAATTATTGATAGAGTTAATTTTGTATATAAATGAAATATCTATTTTTGTATTATTATTTTTTAGGTTAGGGGAAGGTTTCACCAAACGGTTTTGAGGATGAAATTATAAAATGCTACCTGAACAATGTGTGTATATATATTTATATAATATATATATATATATATATATATATATATATATATATATATATATATATATATATATATATACATACATACATACATACATACATAATCACAAACATCCAATTAACAAGAAACCAATCAAAATTACCCATATCCGGTACTTCAATCAACCGAGCTCTAATTTTTCCGTACGATCCGTATTAATATTCCCATGAAACCGAACTTCAGAAAGGTAATTCCCAAAAGGGGTAGAGATTTCCTTCTTATTAACTGGGTCGTATTACATGGAAACAATTAAATACAATGATTGGTCCAGCCATATCAACCAATTGCTGTTAATTGAGCAATCGGAGATTTTATCTTTTCGCGTAATGGCTGATACGTAGTTCTGCCCTAAAAAACTGCATTATGTAAATCAGTGGGTGAAATATTATAACCTGGGAATTTAGGTAGGTTTGATTTTCAATGTGGGTATGATGGACGTATGGTGTTCCTGATTAATTTCTATTATACTCATTAAAATCGTATGGAAAGTTGGTATATTGTTTTTTTGTCATTGTTATTGATTTTATTTCATTTGAAAATCTGCAAGACTTTTTTTATTTTAATAAAATATTGTGGAAAGGTGGTATATTAGATTATTTTTTTGTCATTGTTATTTATTTCATTTCCTTTGGAAATCTGCAAGACTTCTTTTTATTTAATAAAATATTATGGAAAGGTGGTATATTAGATTGTATTTTTACAATGTTATTCATTTCATTTCCTTTGAGAATCTGAAAGACACCTTTATTATTTGGATAAAATATGAAAAAATGGTATTGTAAAAATTTTTTGGACGATGTTATCCATTTTATTTGCGTAAAACATTTGCAAGCAACATATAAAACTTATTCAGTAAGAATCAGTGAACTTTAATAACAAGCTAGGACGTATGCTATCTTTAAACGAAACGCGATGAAATCATGGTATTATCGATTATTGTTTATCATTAATACTAATTCTATTTCCGTAATTATTTTCTTAATTTTTCGTAATTTTATTTCCTTAATTATGATCACTGTATCATTCTAAATTTTACAAGACACAGAAAGGACCTGTTCAAATCTGAATCATTCTGTTAATATTCATTATTTTATTTCCAAATTTAGGAAAATTCTAGGTCAGACTCACTATATTAATATCTTTTAATTTTATTTCCAAATTGAGGAAAAAAAAGGACTTATTAATGTCACAAAAAGGACTTATTCATGTCAGAACCATTACATTAATATCCCTAATTTTATTTTCAAATTTAGGAAATAGGCAAAGGACTTATTCAGGTCATATACTCAGTAACCATCAGCATTCGGACCAAGTCTTCCGTAAGCGCTTTGAAGATATCGAGAACCTTAAAATTGGGGGAGATGCTTCCTGTCCTATCAATATTCTTCCCTCGTAGCCAGCCGAAAGGTATAACGCCTTAGGCTAACGATCGTTCCATGTCGTTATTTGGTCGTTAGAGAAATGGATGTCTTAGTTTTTTTTTTTATCTTTGTGTTTTTTTTTATTCTTGTAATTTTTCGATCCTTTTGTCATTTCATTTTGGTGTATATATATATATATATATATATATATATATATATATATATATATATATATATATATATATATATATATATATATATATATATATATATATATATATATATATATATATATTGAAAACCTTACAATCAGTATGTGTTCGAGTATGTAAAAAGCAGGGTGACTGGTTTGGTGTAAAAGTATGTCTGAGGCAAAAGTGAATATGTAAAAAAAAAAGTAGAGTGACTGGTTAGGCATAAAAATAGGTCTGAGGCAGCTGTGAATATTTAATAAAAGTAGAGTGTCTAGTTTGGTATAAAAGTGAGTCTGTGACAAGTGTATGGTATGTAAGAAGGAGAGTGACTGGTTTGGGGTAAAAGTGAGTCAGAGATGAATGTGTGGTGTCTCCTTAGCGACTCAATATCCTAAAAATGAAAAAAAAGGAAATTAGAAGTATGGGAATAATTATGGAATAGAAAACTAAGTCATAAATTGATTTTGGGAAAAGAAAGGATAACTTCAATTACTCCAAAATTTTAACAGCTAATTTTGGAGGAAAAAATGCAAATTTTAACTCTTCCAAAAACTTGACACGTACAATGATACATCGCCAATAAAACAACCTTGACGTGAACACGAAAACAACAATATAACCATGAATAAAAAATTGCAAAGAGCTGTCTGTTGGAACCAAAAATAAAAAAAAAGACGGGAGAGAGATACTCGAATATTGCCGAGGCAAAATATAGCCCCCGATATGAACCACCACAAGAAGAAGAAGAAGAGGAAGAAGAAGAAGAAGAAGAAGAAGAAGAAGAAGAAGAAGAAGAAGAAGGAGAAGAAGAAGACCATGAGAATCATGAATTTTGTTTGAGGTAAACGGAAAGCACTTTGCCCAAGTTGCAAGTTGCTGTTGTTGCAAGTTGTTGTCTCGCGCAGTTGCCAGATACGTCGAGAGATAAAGATTTCTGATATTAGATTTTTTTAAGGTGAGAGAGAGAGAGAGACGAAAGTTTATTGTGTGGCTCTTGGTCGAATTTAGGGGACCTTGGAGGGGAGGGGTGGGGGGAGGAAGGGAGAGGGTGGTTGGTTTGTGACAAGATGTTTCGACACTTTAGTACTCAGTGTGCCAGTGAAATATTGCGTATTGCATGCATGTTAAGATCTTGTGGACACAGGAACGTACAGTACATGTATACACAGACACAACCTGTGTATATACATGTGTATATATATATATATATATATATATATATATATATATATATATATATATATATATATATGTATATATATATATATATATATATATATATATATATATATATATATATATATATATATATATATAGTATGTAATGTATATTCATATATATAATTCTCTTTGGGTGTAAGGTAGTGACAGGACAATATGAATACACTATCAGTGGATTATTTGAAGCTTAATATTTGAAAAGATAAAGAAGACTTGTGTTTAATCAGTGATAGACTTACATACATATATACATATATACATACATACATTTACACAATTACCAAACACTTCTACACAGTTAGGAAATCACCCATAACTTGAAGAAGGAATCATCAGGAAAATATATAGAAAAATAAATTAAAACAGTCCCTGTTCTCTCTCTGTGATGAAGAAGATTCTGAGTGGAAATATGTAAATTCTGAACTGGGAAACCATGTAGAGATCTTTCCTGCCACCGGATCTGCAATTCGTTACACTGATTCCCCAAACGATTCTCTGCCTCTGACAGATTATGACCACTGTCTCCACTCGTTTGGAGAACTGACTGATGTGCATATGGAAATTGGACAACATTCTTCCATTCTCTTCCAATATGTTGATTACTGTTTGTTCAGTATGTTAATTCGATTTTATCTTGTATTGAGAACAGTCGGGTTCCTTTATATGGGCGCAGTTTCTAATTCGACGCGAGTGCTCCACAGTTTTCCAATTTATGGATGATAATTTCATGTTGGTTTACAATTTTTCTTGATTAAGAGGGTTTACAATTTTTCTTGATTAAGAGGGTTTACAATTTTTCTTGATTAAGAGGGTTTACAATGTTTCTTGATTAGGAGGGTTTACAATTTTTCTTGATTAAAGGAATCTTAATGACAAAATATAACATTTACTTTTATTCGTTTTTATCTGTTCGTGTAAATAAAAGACAATCTTTTAAAAATCCTGTGTGGGGTTTGGGAAGTAATATTATATTAACATTCAGAAAGATAATATAAATGACAAAATATAACATGTTTGTTCGTTTTTATTTGTTCATGTAAATAAATGGTAATCTTTTAAGAATCCAGTGTCGGGTTTGGAAGTATTATTATTATTATTATTATTATTATTATTATTATTATTATTATTATTATTATTATTATTATTATTATTATTATGCATCCTCGTGGGTGCCACAGAAAATATTATTATTATTATTATTATTATTATTATTATTATTATTATTATTATTATTATTATTATTATTATTATTATTATTATTATTATTATTATTATTATTATTATTCATTATTATGAACCCTTATTATATTATTATTATGGAACAAGCCTTATTATTCATGGATGAACCATTGATATGGAATTCAATCTTTCAAATTGAATCTAGCGTTCATTTAAAATAAGTTACAGAAGATAATACTTTATACTACCATTAGGATGCGTGATTTTAATTTTATTAAGGCATGAAATAATACAGAATCATTAAATCTATTATTTTTCACTTCGAAGCAGTTATTTAAAATGATGACGTTTCAATTATGTAAGATGACTTGATCAATATTTAATCTTAGGAATATGATAAATAGATGGATGGAGAAGGTTATAGACGAAGGAATATGAAAGGATATACACTTTGACATATTACATTCAAATTTGATGTCTGAAGACACTGAATTCAGGTAGCAATTTCTGTGAGTTATCGAACATGAAGATGACATCTTGGAGGACATGAGAAATTAAAACTAAACAAGTAAAAAATTCACAGAAGTTTCTTCGGCGCAGTCGAGTTTTCTGTACATCGTATAATCAAGGCCACCGAAAATAGAACTATCTTCCGTTGGTCTCGGTATAATGCTATATTAACCGCGGCCCATGAAACTTTAATCACGGCCCGGTGGTGGCCTGGCCTATATCGTTGCCAGAAGCACAATTATGGCTAACTTGAACCTTAAATAAAATAAAAACTACTGAGGCTAGAGGGCTGCAATTTGGTATGTTTGATGATTGGAGGGTGGATGATCAACATACCAATTTGCAGCCCTCTAGCCTTAGTGGTATTTAAGATCTGAGGGCGGACAGGAAAAAAGCACGGACGGACAGACAAAGCCGGCACAATAGTTTTCTTCTCAGAAAACTACAAACTAAAAAAGAATGGGAGTAAAAAGGGAAAATGTAAAGAAAACTTTAGAGCCAACAGATTAAAAACAGAAAGCAAAAAGAACGAAAAAAAGAAAGAAAAAATATAAAACATTGGAGAACAGAGCAGACGCCATTAAAGATCAGAGATAGACAAGAGGCAGATTTACCTTTCAGCCCAAGCCGCTCTGCTCTTCCCTCTCCCGTCACTTCAGCCGTTCCAGAATATCTCTCGCCCATCCCTCTTCCTCAATCTAAAACCCCAACAGCAACAGACATTATTCCCTGCACCTACAGAAGCCACCTCTGCCCCGAAGACAAATGGGAAGATAGAGTGAGTGGAGGGAGGGGAAATCGCAAGGAACTTGCATTTTGCAACTGCCTTTGCTTCCAGGAAACTTTTTTTTCCTTTTTCTGGAAGACTCCAGGGGCGAGGGAGAAGCATTTAGAACTTCTGTTTAAAGTACCCTAAGAGGGGATTGCGGGGGTGGGGGTGTGTGGCGGATGTAAATAGTTATAACTAAGAAGCCTTTCAGATTTGATTTTTTGGTTGGAATTTCCAAAGTCACCTCATTTCTGGAAACGATTTTTGGAAGACTCCAGGGGCGAGGGAGAAACTTTTAGAGCTTCTGTTTAAAGTACCCTACAAGGGGATTGTTGTGTGGGGGGATATTAATAATATTAGCTGAGGAGGCCTTAGATTTTATTTTATGGTTGGAATTTCCAAATACCTCAATTCTGGAAACGATTTTTGGAAGACTCCAGGGGCGAGGGAGAAACTTTTAGAGCTTCTGTTTAAAGTACCCTACAAGGGGATTGTGGGAGCGGGGTTGTGTGGCGGATGTAAATAGTAATAACTAAGAAGCCTTCAGATTTGATTTTATGAGGGAAATTTCCAAAGTTATCTCATTTCTGGAAACGATTTTTGGAAGACTCCAGGGGCGAGGGAGAAACTTTCAGAGCTTCTGTTTAAAGACCCTACAAGGGGGATTGTAAGGTGATGATTAATAATATTAACTGAGGAGGCCTTAGATTTGATTTTATGGTTGGAATTTCCAAATTCAATTCTGGAAACGATTTTTGGAAGACTCAGGGGCGAGGAGAAACTTTTAGAGCTTCTGTTTAAAGTACCCCTACACGGGGATTGTGGGGGCAGGGTGTGGCGGATGTAAATAGTAATAACTAAGAAGCCTTCAGATTTGATTTTGTGGGGAAATTTCAAAGTTATCTCATTTCTGGAAACGATTTTTGGAAGACTCCAGGGGCGAGGGAGAAACTTTCAGAGCTTCTGTTTAAAGTACCCTACAAGGGGATTGTGGCGTAGGTGATGATTAATAATATTAACTGAGGAGGCCTTAGATTTGATTTTATGGTTGGAATTTCCAAATACCTCAATTCTGGAAACGATTTTTGGAAGACTCCAGGGGCGAGGGAGAAACTTTTAGAGCTTCTGTTTAAAGTACCCTACACGGGGATTGTGGGAGCGGGGGGGTGTGGCGGATGTAAATAGTAATAACTAAGAAGCCTTCAGATTTGATTTTGTGGGGGAAATTTCCAAAGTTATCTCATTTCTGGAAACGATTTTTGGAAGACTCCAGGGGCGAGGGAGAAACTTTTAGAGCTTCTGTTTAAAGAACCCTACAAGGGGATTGTGGCGTAGGTGATGATTAATAATATTAACTGAGGAGGCCTTAGATTTGATTTTATGGTTGGAATTTCCAAAGTCGCCTCATTTCTGGAAAAGATTTTTGGAAGGCTCCAGGGGCGAGGGAGAAACTTTTAGAGCTACTGTTTAAAGTACCCTACGAGGGGATTGCGGGGTGGGGCGGATGTAAATAGTTATAACTAAGAAGCCTTTCAGATTTGATTTTATGGGGGAAATTTCCAGAGTCTCCTCATTTCTGGAAACGATTTTTGGAAGACTCCAGGGGCGAGGGAGACACGTTTAGAGAGTCTATTTAAAGTACCCTACAAGGGGATTGTTGGGGGGTTGGATATTAATAATATTAACTGAGGAGGCCTTAGATTTGATTTTATGGTTGGAATTTCCAAATACCTCAATTCTGGAAACGATTTTTGGAAGACTCCAGGGACGAGGAGAAACGTTTAGATTGTTTTTAAAGTACCACAAGGGGATTGAAGAAGGGTGTGGGACGGATGTAAATAATAATAACTAAGAAGCCTTTCAGATTTGATTTTATGGGGGAAATTTCCAAGTCACCTGATTTCTGGAAACTGTTTTGTTTTTGGAAAAGTGAAGGGAGAAACGTTTAGAGACTCTGTTTAAAGTACCCTAGAACGGGAATGTTGGGGGATGATATTAATAATATCAACTGAGGAGGCTATAGACTTAATTTTATGGGGAAAATTTCCAGGTCACCTCATTTCTGAAATATACATTTTTTTATATATATTTCCATATATAAGAAATATATATATATATATATATATATATATAGTATATATATATATATATATATATATATATATATATATATATATTTTTTTTTTTTTTTTTTTTTTTTTTTTTTTTTGAAAGTCGAGAAGGGAGGAACGTTTCAAGACTCAGTTAATGGTTTTTTAGTGGGGGATGTTTTTTTATTCCATGACGAAGAAACGTTTTGAACTTCTGTTCAATGTTGGCCTGGGGGGGGTTGGGGAATTAACAGTTTTTTAGGCCTGGGGCTTAATTTTTGGGGGGAAATTTCCAGGTCACTTCATTTCTTTTTTGGAAAATTATGGGAGGAAGAAACGTTTTTTTCAGAACAAGATTAAAAGAATTAAAAGATTTGTATAACAGAATGATAAGACAAGTGTTTAAGTCATTTCAGAGAAGTGAAACAGATTTCAGAGAGAGAGAGAGAGAGAGTAATTATCCGATTTTGTAAAGGCTTATTGGCCTACAATCAGATCTGCTTAATGTAGATATAAATTAAATACCTGCCTTGGAAACCATATAAAAAAAAATCTAATTTATAAAGCTTGCAAATATCAATAATAATATTATAGTATGGTTTTAATTTTAAGCGCAAAACTTTAAGTCCAAATAAGATTCTGCTGCATAGTCTAATCGCTTTAGACAAAAATAGTATTATAAATTGTGTCATTTATTATTATTATTATTATTATTATTATTATTATTATTATTATTATTATTATTATTATAATTATTACTAAATGGCAGCAAATGTGAATCATCTTTCTTTATTCCTGAGAAGCTTCCCTGAAGAGAAAAAGAAGTATAGACTGATTCAAAGTCTATATAAAAAGATAGTTAGTGCCAATAACGCCATTGACTTCAATAGAAATATTATCATTTAACTTTAAGGGCTCAAAATACTTCTCCACAAACTTAAATACGGAAACAAACTAAGTGCAATCAACCACTATAATATTTACAACAGTTTCCAGCGCCACAGGTTGTAGTATAAAAACTACAACCGCCAGAATACTTACCGCATCGTTTCCAGTGGGTTATGGTACCATTTCAATGCCCCTCCAGGTAGGGAAGTACCTACTTAAAGGCTGTGTGGTCCCCCATGGGGGGAAGGGGGAATTCCCCCGTAATTGCACGTAGGTCTATGTACTTAGTGCCACTGGCAGTTCCCTTATGAGTTTTTAAGGGCGGTGTTATATTAACGTCAATATATTCCTGGCTTTCCCAGAGGCGCAGGTTGGTAAACTGACCAGCCTGGGTGAGGGGGTTTAAAGTTACACGCATTGTTATATATATATATATATATATATATATATATATATATATATATATATATATATATATATATATATATATATATATATATATATATATATATATATATATATATATATATATATATATATATATATATATATATATATATATATATATATATATATATATATATATATATATATATATATAATATATATATATATATATATATATATATATATATATATATATATATATATATATATATATATATATATATATATATTCTCTTTCTTCCAATGAGAGTATTGGGTTCAAAACATCCTAATTTCCTAATATTTATGGATTCACTCCAATCAGAGATAAACTTTTCTCTGAAAGCCTTGAATCCTCTAAGGAAATGAATAAGGAAATTCCTCATTCAAGTGAGATTCGACTTTATTCACTATAAGACTGAATAGGGTACCATGAAAAATAAGGTAATGTGTCATTAAGTAACTAATTATTTGCACATATTCTCAATTTTAGTTTTCTGTAAGAGAAAACTATTGTGCCGGCTTTGTCTGTCTGTCCTCACTTTTTCTGTCCGCCCTCAGATCTTAAAAACTACTGAGGCTAGAGGGCTGCAAATTTGTAAGTTGATCATCCACCCTCCAATCATCAAACATACCAAATTGCAGCCCTCTAGCCTCAGTAGTTTTTATTTTATTTAAGGTTAAAGTTAGCCATGACCGTACTTCTGGCAACGATACAGGATAGGCCGCCACCGGGCCGTGGTTAAAGTTTCATGGGCCGTGGCTCATCATACCGAGACCACCGAAAGATAGATCTATTTCCGGTGGCCTTGATTATACGCAGTATCAGCTGTACAGAAAACTCGATTGCGCCGAAGAAAATTCAGAGCATTTTTTACATGTTTAGAAAACACAAAAGGAATACTTTCAGTAGCGTCCCAAAAATTCCACGAACCATTTTGATACATTCTCGTACGCAGGTCCTACCACAAAGGCGTGGTATCCTTGATGTCCTATTCTGGGGTCCTACTGTCGAGCTGTGCAATTTGAGAGTCCTCTCGTCCGCAGAGGGAACAATCAGGGTAATTGTTTCACTTGCATGACGGATCTCCAGTCCGCCTTTGATTCGGGAACTGGCTGAAGAATTTTTTTTCTTCTTTTTGCAGAGTACTATTTTAGTTCTTTTGTGTCGTTGCATATCCTTTAAAAAGATCTAAAGGATGTGTTGCATATTCTCTTTTGTTTTTATTCTTTAAAGAGGGGTAAAGGATACGTTGCATATTCTCTTAGGTTTTTAGTGCTCTTTACAAAAGGGTAAAGGATATGTTGCAAATTCTCTTATGTTGTTCAGTATTCTTTAAAAGATGGTAAAGGATATGTTGTATATTCTTTTATGTTGTTCAATATTTTTTACAAAGATGGTAAAGGATATGTTGCATATTCTCTTATGTTGTTGAGCATTCTTTTAAAATGAGGGTAAAGGATATGTTGCATGTTCTCGTATGTTGTTGAGCATTCTGTAAAAAGGGGTAAAGGATATGTTGCATATTCTCTTATGTTGTTGAGTATTCTTTAAAAAGCGGTAAAGGATATGTTGCATATTCTCTTATGTTGTTGAGTATTCTTTAAAAAGGGGTAAAGGATATGTTGCATATTCTCTTAGGTTTTTTAGTATTCTTTAAAAAAGGGTAAAGGATATGTTGCATATTCTCTCATGTTGTTGAGTATTCTTTAAAAGAGGGCAAAGGATATGTTGCATATTCTCTTATGTTGTTGAGTATTCTTTAAAAAGGGGTAAAGGATATGTTGCGTATTCTCTTATGTTGTTGAGTATTCCTTAAAAGAAGTGAAAACCTGATTGTGCATTTAAAGCTCTCTCTCTCTCTCTCTCTCTCTCTCTCTCTCTCTCTCTCTCTCTCTCTCTCTCTCTCTCTCTCTCTCTCTCTCTCTCTCCTGAAATTATTCGATACTTATCATTATAAATGGTATACAACTACAATAACAGTTTGTTTGTCTATGAAGGCTCTCTCTCTCTCTCTCTCTCTCTCTCTCTCTCTCTCTCTCTCTCTCTCTCTCTCTCCAGAAAATATTCGATACTTATCATGATGAATAATATACAATAACAATAACAGCTTGTTCATCCCATAAAAGCTCCCCCTCTCTCTCTCTCTCTCTCTCTCTCTCTCTCTCTCTCTCTCTCTCTCTCTCTCTCTCTCTCTCTCTTCATTCTTCCTCCTTAATAATTTTTTTTGTTCTTGAATTTCCCTTCTTATTCAGAACCTGCTGGTTTAACTTCTCTCTCTCTCTCTCTCTCTCTCTCTCTCTCTCTCTCTCTCTCTCTCTCTCTCTCTCATAATACCTCTTCCCGAATAAATTATTATCATTCTTGAGTTTCCTTTCTTGTTCATAACCTGCTGGTTTAATCTCTCTCTCTCTCTCTCTCTCTCTCTCTCTCTCTCTCTCTCTCTCTCTCTCTCTCTCTGACCTTTCAACTCTGAAAATTTATGAAAGATTTTGGTCATACTCAGCCTCCCACGAGACTGACTTACAGCATCATTTGAGATTCAGATAAAAGAAATTATGAATTTTCTTTTTACACGATAATTTATCATTGATAAGAGATGTAAATGTCATTGTTATCATTTTAGTTTTCTGTGAAAGGAAACTATTGTGCCGGCTTTTCTGTCCGCACTTTTTTTCTGTCCGCACTTTTTTCTGTCCGCACTTTTTTCTGTCTGCACTTCTTTCTGTCCGCACTTTTTCTGTCTGCACTTTTTCTGTCCGCACTTTTTCTGTTTTTTCTGTCTGCACTTTTTCTGTCCGCACTTTTTTCTGTCCGCAATTTTTTCTGTCCGCACTTTTTTCTGTCCGCACTTTTTCTGTCTGCACTTCTTTCTGTCAATTTTCTGTCCGCACTTATTCTGTCCGCCCTCAGATCTTCAAAACTACCGAGGCTAGACGGCTGCAAATTGGTATGTTGTTCATCCACCCACCAATCATCAAACATACCAAATTACAGCCCTCTAATCCTAGTAATTTTTTATTCTATTTGAGGTTAAAGTTAGCCATAATCGTGCGTCTGGCAACGATATAGCCCAAGCCGCCACCTGGCCGTGGTTAAAGTTTCATGAGCCGCGGCTCATACACCATTATACCGAGACCACCGAAAGATAGATCCATTTTCGGTGGCCTTGATTATACGCTGCAGCGGTTGTACGGAAAACTCGATTGCGCCGAAGAAACTTCTGCATATTTTTTACTTGTTTAATAATGTCAGGAATCTAAAATGCGCATTTCCCTCTTAACTCTGTATAAATGCTTTTTAAGACTTGCTGTAGAGTTGGTTCTAAAAAAAATTTTATATTCAAAATGGAATGAGTTTTGCTGCAATTCTTTGTGTACACAATTTATATCTGAGGCTTGAAGCATCTTTTTTTGCAGTTGACGTCACGAAAATATGTAAACATTTTCCTGATAGTTTCATGAATTTCTTTTGAGAAATTAAGTTCCTTTGTACATGTAGTCAGGATAAAATAGCGTCAAGAAATTATTCACTAATCTATTTGGAACGTACTACAATCTTATGCAATAACGCAGACATATATACATTTACATATGTGTGTGTGTGTATTTGTGTTATTATATATTGCTCTCTATACAAAACGAGAGCTCTTCAGAACCTGGTCGATTCTCATTTTCAAAAAGGTTCTCGAACTCTATTTTTATATATATATTTCTAATATATATTTGCACTAACATCATTGTGGATATTTTCACCAATAATAATAATAATAATAATAATAATAATAATAATAATAATAATAATAACTGGGACAATATCATTTTGTTTATACGCAATATAAGGAAACATAAAAATGATTCACAATAATAATAGTATTCATATACGAATTGGGATCATATTCATTTTGTTTATAGTACAGAATATAAGTAAACATAAATATAAACATGAATTAACATTCTAGGTATAATTGCGATCTCATCCGTTTGTCCTCAAACGTATCCTGGAAAAGCGACCACTCTCTGAAGACCAATACCAAGCCATAAAGAAGAAGAAGAAGAAGAAGAAGAAGAAGAAGAAGAAGAAGAAGAAGAAGAAGAAGAAGAAGAGAAAGAAAAACAAATTGCTAATAAGAGACTGTTCCATAACAAAGGACAGTCGCCTTTCCCCCCGAGAATTTGTCGAACTCAGGACACAGAATAACAGACGAAAGCAAAAAGGGAGTCTTAACTGAAACTTGCCGAGTATCGAACGTTTGCCAGAGCTGGTCTGAGTCTCGGGAGAAATCAGAAGAGAAATAGAAGGTGAATGGTTTTTTTTTTTTTGGGGGGGGGGATGGGTCTTTTATAAAGGGACTATACAAAGTCAAAGCGATGTGAGAATAGGAGAGGACGAAAGTGGGGTTTCTTTTTCTTTTTTTTTTATGGGCACGAAATTGCATCGTCGCGGCTCCAGTTCTTTGGAAGGATCTGAAGACTGGAATGAGGTTTTCATATTCTTTGGAAGGATCTGAAGGCTGGAATGAGGTTTTCATATTCTTTGGAAGGATCTGAAGACTGGAATGAGGTTTTCATATTGTCTGGAAAGATCTGAAGGCTGGAATGAGGTTTTTCATATTCTTTGGAAGGATCTGAAGGCTGGAATGAGATTTCCATATCGAGTTTTCAGATCCCTCCAAAGAATATGAACACCTCATTCCAGTCTTCAAATCCCTCCAAAGAATATGAAAACCTCATTCCAGCCTTGGGATCCTCAAAGAATAAGAAAACCTCATTCCAACCTTCAGGTCTCTCCAAAGATTATGAAAACCTCAAAGAATAATATGAAAACCCCATTCCAGCCTTCAGATCCCTCCAAAGAATATGAAAACCTCATTCCAGCCTTCAGATCCCTCCAAAGAATATGAAAACCTCATTCCAGCCTTCAGATCCCTCCAAAGAATATGAAAACCTCATTCCAGCCTTCAGATCCCTCCAAAGAATATGAAAACCTCATTCCAGCCTTCATTCCAGCCAAAGATCCCAGTCTCAGATTCCAAAGAATAAGAAAACCTCATTCCAGCCTTCAGATCCTTCCAAAGAATAAGAAAACCTCATTCCAGCCTTCAGATCCCTCCAAAGAATATGAAAACCTCATTCCAGCCTTCAGATCCCTCCAAAGAATATGAAAACTTCATTCCAGCCTTCAGATCCCTCCAAAGAATATGAAAACCTCATTCCAGCCATCAGGTCCCTCCAAAGAACATGAAAATTTCATTCCAGTCTCCAGATCTTTCCAAAGAATAAGAAAACCTCATTCCAGCCTTCAGATCCCTCCAAAGAATATGAAAACCTCATTCCAGCCTTCAGATCCCTCCAAAGAATATGAAAACCTCATTCCAGCCTTCAGATCCTTCCAAAGAATATGAAAACCTCATTCCAGCCTTCAGATCCCTCCAAAGAACTTGAGTCCTCGACGGAGCCATTTCGCGACTAGCAAAAAAAAAACTCAGTCACGTCTTCTGCCACTCTCACATCTCAGTGGCTGTGCTGATTCCCTTTAAAAAAGGAGAAAAAAATAAAAAAAAAAAACATTGTTTCGTTCCCTCCTATCCTCACATCCCTTTGACTTTGTATAGTCCCTTTAAAAAGAACCCCCCCCCTAAAAAAACTTCACCTTCTATTTCTCTTCTGATTTCTCCCGAGACTCAGACCAGCTCTGGCAAAGGTTCTGTACTTGGCAAACTTCAGTTAAGACCCCACTTTTGCCTTCTATTATTCCTGTTTTCTGAGTTCGACAAATTCTCGGGGGAGAGACGACTGTCCTTTGTTATGGAAACAGTCGTTTTATTGGTAATTTTCCTGTTCTTCTTTCTTCTTCTTCCTTCTTCTTCTTCTCCTCCTTCATGGTTGGTATTGGCCTTAAGCGGGTTGTCTCTTTCAGATATGTTAGAAGGACAAGAGGATCAAAGTGTATGCGTAACAAGAAAGTGAATAAAGAAGTATTTATGTTATGTTGCTTAAAAGCAATATGAGAATTGAGAAAACAGTTCACTGAGTAAACACCAGAGAGAAGGAGTTTTATTTTTTCTAACTTAAAAATGCGAAGAAAAATAAAAACATTATTGAAAAGGCTGACTAAAACAAGAAACATTATTATTCTGAACAAGGCGATTATTGACTACAAATCCGTTATTATTTATTTACAAAAATCAATGAAAGCTTTATGTACTTAGTCTATACAATTCCCACGAAAATAAATATTAAAGGCTTTGGATTTTTAGTATAATTATTAACTACAAATCTGTTATTTAATCACAAAAATCAGTGAAAGCTTTATCTACTTAATATATACAATTCCCACGGATACAAATATTAAAGGTTTTGGATTTTCTTTTTACTACAGTTTGACTGCTAAGATTCTGAAACCTCTTCAGATATCGTACAATTATAACTTTCAAAGTTTAAGTCCATCTTTATAGAGCAGTTTGGTGCTTAGAGAAAACTTTCATCCTAAAGTGTATTATACTCTTCAAATAACTTCTATGTAATCCACTGTTTTTTTTTTCAAAATTTCTCAGCCTGTATCAGAGAACTAGTTATGAAACTCCCAATAGATTCCTCAAATTCTTTAACCATCTTAGATCACTGAAGTTCTGAATTCAAGAAACTTTGTCCATTAGCCCTGGGCCCAAAAAAAAAAAAGTGGGAGTTTGTGAAAATAATGTTTTCTCCTTGAAGAAGGGTCAAATTATAAAGTTTATAATATATAAGAGAGAAAAAGGAAAATAAACAAGTAAAAAATGCGCCGAAGTTTCTCTGGCACAGTCGAGTTTTCTGCACAGCCGCTACAGCGTACAATAATCAAGGCCACCGAAAATAGATCTATCTTTCGGCGGGCTCGGTATAATGCTGCATCAGCCGCGGCCCATGAAACTCTAACCCACTGCCCGGTGGTGGCTTATCCTATATCGTTGTCAGAAGAACGATTATGGCTAACTTTAACCTTAAATAAAATAAAACTACTGAGGCTAGAGGGCTGCAAATTGGTATGTCTGATAACTGGAGGGTGGATGATCAACATACCAACTTGCAGCCCTATAGCCTCAGTAGTTTTTAAGATCTGAGGGTGGACAGAAAAAGTGCGGACAGAGAAAAGTGCGGACAGAAAAAATGTGTACAGAATAAAGTGCGGACGGACAGACAAAGCCGGCACAATAGTTTTCTTTCACAGAAAACTAAAACCAAGTTATGAATGAATATTCATGAGATTATTCAAGATAAAAGTTGCATACATAAATATATTCGGGAAAGTTTGCACACAAATATGATAAAGGACTGAATTTTGATCAACTGTCATACTTGTGTGGCCGTTTTCAAAAGCTGAAATGTTAATGAATGTAAGAAAAGATTATTAAATAGAGAACTTCAAAGAACAAGAGCGTATTCTTCTTTCAAAGTCCTTTTTAGTGTACCTCCGTTCATATTCTCTTTCAACCATCTTACTTTCCACCCTCTCTTACAATTGATTTATAATGCAAATGAGATGTTTTCCTCCTGTTACACCTTTCAAACCTTTTTACTGCCAATTTCAGTTTCAGGCGCTGAATGACCACATAGGCCCCAGTGCTTGGCCTTTGGCCAAAATTTGATATTCTGTTCTATAATATTCTGTTCTTGCAAAGTAATATCAAACCTAACTTAAATTTCGAATATCAAATGTTAAAATAATATTAAACTCACTTATCTAACCGCCTTATCTCATAGGGTATTATACCCATAAGCAACATATAAGAAGGACATTAAACAAATAAAAAATGCGCCGAAGTTTCTTCGGCGCAATCGAGTTTTCTGTACAGCCGCTCCAGTGTATTATAATCAAGGCCACCGAAAATAGATCTATCTTTCGGTATAATGCTATATGAGCCAAGGCACATGAAACTTTAACCACGGCCCGGTGTTGGCCTGTCTATATCGCTGCCAGAAGCACGATTATGGCTAACTTTAACCTTAAATAAAATAAAAACTTCTGAAATTAGAGAGCTGTAATTTGGTATGTTTGATGATTGGAGGGTGGATCATCAACATACCAATTTGCAGCCCTCTAGCCTCAGCAGTTTTTAAGATCTGAGGGCGGACAGAATAAAGTGCGGACGGACAGACAAGGCCGACACAATAGTTTCCTTTTACAGAAAAGCTAAAAATCAGTAATAATCAGGAACTGATTCCACTCGAAAGACTCAAGACTCTCTCCGCTGGCTAATGCGATCTCGAGGTTTTTATGCAATGTTATTGTCTGTAATTCAGTTCCTAAAACATATCCGATAACCGAGATGTCCTCATCTGCTTCGATTCCCACTGGGAATTTAGGTTACATCCGCCTCTTGGGAACCCTTCAAATGACGATTTTAAATCTTAAATCTTGCTGGTATGATTTATATGGTATTCGGAGATTCTCAGGGATTGGTTTAGTCAATAGATATGGTTTCCCGTGTTCCATTTTTATTTTGTAATGAATTATTTGTTTTTGTTCTGTGGTTAAATGGACCTTCACTAATTTAATTTTTGTTTTTGGAAAGAACCTATTAGTCTTTACTTTTCTCTGTCATGAAAAGATTAGAATTTTACTGATAAGATTCAAATGGGATTTAGATGATATCATTGATGGTTTAGTCTTTAATGACATCATTCTGTTTTTCATTTTAGATTACTGTAAAGGAAAACTATTGTGACGGCTATTTGTCTGTCCGTCCGCAATTTTTTCTGTCCGCACTTTATCTGTCCGCCCCCAGATCTTAAAAACTACTGAGGCTAGATGGCTGCAAATTGGTACGTTGATCATCCACCCTCCAATCGTCAGATATCAAATTGCAGCCCTCTAGCCTCAGGAGTTTTCATTTTATTTAATATTTGTTTCATTCACAAGAATGCCACTTTTATATAAGTTCAATTTTATCTTTCACTAAATTCATTCCAAAACGTAAAACTGGTAAGTTAAATCATTGTTTCACTTATTTAACATAATTAAATCTTAAATTTAATACAAAGTTCACTTAGAGTGAATTATTTTGCTGGTTCAATTCGACACTGAAATGGAAGACTCAGAATTTAGGCAACATTGCTATGCATGAATGCGTTGGTTGCATCAAGCATAGTTTGGTGTTGAGTAGAGAGAGAGAGAGAGAGAGAGAGAGAAAGAATAGTCAGTAGATCAGTACAACTTGTTGTGTGTTTTCATGAATGAATATGTTCATATATATATATTTATATATATATATATATATATATATATATATATATATATATATATATATATATATATATATATATATATACACACACAGAATCATATCCCCAATTAAGCAAAGAACCCACGACCACAATCAAGTCTCATTATCATCAAAAAACAAAAATTCAAAACATAAAAAAATCAATCAAAACCAAACCAAGGGCCCACGAACATTAAATCTGCCTTTACCAACCGACTCTCGACCTGGAACCTCTAGTAATACGCTGCGGGGCGTAATAATAATATTAATAAGGAGGCATTCTCTCCAAGCACGGCAATCTGCCTCCTCAGATTGAAGTCATTACGAGACCTCGAACCTCGTCAAGCAAAGGCAAGCAGTAGGAGCCACTGAATCGTGGGAGATTATTACTTGGATGTAAGAGTTTTTTTTTTTATATTTTTACATTTTTAGGTTTTTCTTTTTATCTCCCTTTTTGTTGTGTGGGTGTGTGGTGTGTGTGTGTCTGTGATTTTGATGAGGCTATGTATATATATATATATATATATATATATATATATATATATATATATATATATATATATATATATATATATATATATATATCAACAGTTTGGAAGCCAGACAGGGGAATCGCTCACTGCAGTATTTCTGTAATAATTTAGTTTTACTTATAATATATATATATATATATATATATATATATATATATATATATATATATATATATATATATATATATATATATATATATATATACACACATTCATACATTCATTGACTTCCTTCTCCATTCAAATAATATATAAGAGTCTCAAAATGCAAAACAGGAAATGCTCACACTATAACTCCCTAACTTAGTGCATTGAACAAGCAAAAGCAATAAGTATACGTCAAAGCAAAATGACATTGGGACTGGGTCCACAGCTTTTCGATATCAGAAAAGGTCGCTTTGCCTAAATAACAACAAAGGTTATGAGAATTATATTCCTTTTTTTTTTTATTCTGCGAGTTCAGGGAATTCGTCTTTAAAAGATAGAAGTTCAAAGGTCAAGATGTTTCTGGTTATATAAATTTTATATTTAATATTTAAAATTTCATTGCTTAACTGCATTCATGTGAAGCCTGTGCTTGAATTTAAATAATGTTATTCTTTTTAAAACGTCTTTAAGAAATGACATTATGATAAATTTAAGGACATGTTGGCGAGCCAAATATTAGAAATGGCACATTTCGAAAGTGCCAACTTAGATGACAATAAAGGAAGGTAGATATTAAGTGTAACACTTGTATTTAAGTGCAGGAATATAATAGTGGGTGTTGGCTTACCAAAAAATAAGGCAGTTTAAAAGTTTTAGATTTTTAGTGTTCTGTCCGCATTTTTTCTGTCCGCCCTCAGATCTTAAAAACTACCGAGGCTAGAGGGCTGCAAATTGGTATGTTGATCATCCACCCTCCAATCATCAAACATACCAAATCGCAGCCCTCTAGCCTCAGTAGTTTTTATTTTATTTCAGTTAAGGTTAAATATCGTGCTGTATAGAAAACTCGAGAGGTTGCACCGAAGAAATTTCCGGACTCATTTTTACTTTATTATTATTATTATTATTATTATTAAACTTATTATTATTATTATTATTATTATTATTATTATTATTATTATTATTATTATTATTATTATATGTTGAACCAAGCTG